>NW_017309005.1:70341-76291 GCF_000935625.1 Nanorana parkeri
AGGTGCCGGACAGTCCCCCCCCCCCCCCCCCCCCCCTGAGTTGGGTAAAAGCAGCACAAATGTTCATTTTTGCAGCACAAACGCAGCACTAAAGAAACACACAAGAGTTTTTATTTGTGCCGATTGTAGGGGGGCCAGCTTCGCCGAGCTGCAGATTTGTGATGTTTGGGGGTCACGGTGCTGGAGAGAACATTTGTGTTTGGAAGTGTAACAATGTGTCTGCTACGAAATTCAGTTGCTACTTTGTACACTGTTCAGCCCTCTTGGAAAGGAAGAGCCGATATTATCTTCACACAAAACATTCTTCAATGAACCTATTTACAAACAAAAACCTCTTTAAATATTAGCATTCAAAATAGTGTTTTCTCCATTTCACATATTTTATTCACGTCTTATGCTCAGCAGTAACAATGTGTATTAATATCTGATTGATACGGGTAGCACAACCAGTAACAGAAGGCACCGGCCCACCACGGACCACGCACAGCCCACCTGAGACCTTGTAGAGCCCACCACAGACCATGCATAGCCCACCATAAAACCCAAATAGCCCACCTGAAACCTTGTAGAGCCCACCACAGACTCCACATAGCCCACCGGAGATCTTGTAGACCCCACCACAGACCTCACATAGCCCACAACAGACCCTGCATAGCCCACCATAGATCCTTGTAGAGCCCACCACAGACCCCCGCATAGGACACCATAGACCCTGCATAGCCCACCTGAGACCTTGTGGAGCCCCCCACAGACCCTGCGTAGCCCACCATAAAACCCAAATAGCCCTCCTGAAACCTTGTAGAGCCCACCACAGACCCCACATAGCCCACCTGAGATCTTGTAGACCCCACCACAGACCTTGCATAGCCCACAACAGACCTTGAATAGCCCACAACAGACCCTGCATAGCCCACCATAGATCCTGCATAGCCCACCTGAGACCTTGTAGAGCCCACCACAGACCCCGCATAGCCCATCTGAGACCTTGCAGAGCCCACCATAGACCCCACATAGCCCACCTTAGACCTTGTGGAACCCACCACAGACCCCGCATAGCCCACCATAGACCCCGCATAGCCCACCTGAGACCTTGTAGAGCCCACCACAGACCACACATAGCCCACCACAGACCCCGCATAGCCTGCCACAGACCCTGCGTAGCCCACCATAGATCCCGCATAGCCCACCTGGCCCCAGCCCAGCCCCACCTCCGGTCCCGCCTCGGCCCCTCCTCCACCCCACTTCCGGTCCCGCCTCCTCATCCTCCAGTCGGCAGTTCTCTCAGATAAATTAGGCGGCTGCGAGACCCAACGACCGGCCCCCTACTTTGTCTGATTAGGCAGCCGAGGTTGCCTGACTCTGTGTGGCCCGGCTCACCTCAATGATATGGATGGGGGCAGCGTTTTGCCACCCCCCTGCAAAGTTCCACCCACGAAACACATTTTTCTTTTTATATCTCTTTGTCTTTAGCTTCCATAGAAAATAAAATAATTTTTGCAAGGAAAAAGCCTAGTTATCCCCAAAAATGCATTTTACTTTGTTATCTTAGGTAATGACAATAAGGTATCGCCAATAAGACCCATAGTGAAAATGTGAAAAGTACTCTAGTCCATAAGGGGTGTTCAGGTACCAGAGCTGAAGTGGTTAATCTGCCGGGAAGGGGGTCATTTTATTTTTAACTGAGCCTGGAATTTGTCCTGGAAGACAGATTGCAGTAAACCAAGTTGTCCAGCAGATGGCGCCATCGGCCCATAAATCCACATTAGCTGCATCTGCCCCCTCTCCCTGCAATGTAACCCAAAATATCTGCTGGAGGAACGAGCAAAGTCAAACACAAGAACTTATATTAAGTGCTGTAGGAGAGGAAAAGTATATTAAACTCTCAAACTTTCTTCAATAATGAATCCAGATCAATGTACATTGCCCTGCAAAGTATTCCAGTCATCATGTTTCTGGACAGCTCCAACTCTCTCGGCTCAGTTTGCCCAAACTTCCTGTCCAGTACAAGATCACAAGGGACTGAGCAGTCTCCAACAGCAGTCCATCTACTAGCTTGGGAAAGGAGGAGAGGGGAGCAGGTGGAAAGGGATTGCCCTGTCTTGCTGTGCCTGCGTGTTTGTAGAGACATGCACCGAGTAGCAGCACTCACAAGGGCGGCTCCGTAGGACCCTGCGAGGGAAAGGAGTCACCCCAATACAGGATATCAGGACCAGTGCTCAGGGGGACCAGCTGATTCTGCAGGAAACTAAAACTTATACATATCAAGAACACATATCATATCAAGAACAGTGGCGTCACAAGGGGGGGTTGCGGCCTGCACCTGGGTGACACCATTGCAGGGGTGACACCAAAATGACTGACAGTCATTTTGGTGTCACCCCCTCTAAAAAGTGGGGCACTCGGTCATGGACAATGTCAGGAGAGAGGAGGGGACCCGGCGGCATACCTTATCCCGTCGGGTGAACGTCCCTTCCTCTCAGATGACCGCGCATGAACGATGAGGTCAACGCACATGTGCGAGGTGACATCACGCGCGAGGTGACGGCACACGCACGCACGATGACGACATGGCGGGGTGTCACCCAGTCTGTAGACGCCCCTGATCAAGAAGCAGCTTCCATTGTAAGTGGTTGCAGGTCTTGGTCTTTTTGCACCCCCCGCCGCCTCATCTGCCCACCCCCCGGCCCCGGCCTTGGCCCCCACATATGTCTTTCTGTACAGAAATTCCTCTTCTTAACCTGGAAAGTGAACAGCGCCTAATTGTCTCCGACTCTCCGCCCCTGTGCTATACAAACGACTCTTCTCCAATCTGGGAATGTTTATGTCACTCCTGGCACAGATGAGTCTCAGATAACACTTCTCACGGGCTCTTCCAGGGTTTCAGCAAATCTCCTCCAACAAACATGTCATTGTCCTGCAGGAAAAATGAGGACTGTCTAATCCCCGCTGACAGATCGCTGTAAACACAGGTGTCCAGCAGATGGCGGTATTTACTCAGCTAACCCACATTTGGGGCGCCCCCCCGCAGCCTGCGCCTCATCACCCCTTAATCCTTGTTTGAAGAAAGTTATCAGCAACTTATAAAAAGAAAGACATGAGGACACAAAACAGATTCCGCCAGGCTTAGGGAGCCCGCGAATCGCCAGCTGCCGCAGTACTACATGTTTCAGCATGCCCTTGCCTTAAGATGCGGGGGATGACAACGCTGGACAGGAGGGGACCCGGCGGCATACCTCGTCCCGCCGAGTGAACATCCCCTCCTCTCCCTGCCGGCGTCCATCACCAAGATGCCCGCCGACAGGTATCAATAAGATCGTCGTGTGATGACGTCACGGCGGGTTGTCACCCAGTAACCGCTCCAGGTGACACCCAGCCTCGGGACGCCCCTGCAGCAGGAAACTAGGAATGTACAACTGTGGGTTTGCACATTGCCTATGTGCAGACCGATCTTTGCTCTGCACATAGGCAATACAAATACAACAATACATTGTAACAATTGTAACAACATGTTTCTGAATGCAGTCTGCAAGCACTGATTGCAGATCAGTCCATCTCGTGGGGACCGGCCTGTTGCCTGCCTGTGTTTAGGGCTGATAACTGATGCTCTCTTCGTTTTTATTGCATAGTGCAGGTCAGTGACCAGACCCGAGTCTGTAGCTCTCCTGCAGCTGTGTCTGTCTGCCTTATATTGGCACTATAAGTCCATTAAAGTATGCTCAGTATGTATTTGAGAAGCGAAGGGACTGGCCAGAGAAGGATCACTTTAATGCAGTTGGCCAGAGAGGGATCTTTTTAATACAGTTGGCCAGAGAGGGATCACTTTGATGCAGTTGGCCAGAGAGGGATCACTTTGATGCAGTTGGCCATATAGGGATCACTTTAATGCAGTTGACCAGAGAGGGATCACTTTGATGCAGTTGGCCAGAGAGGGATCACTTTAATTCAGTTGGTCAGAGAGGGATCACTTTAATGCAGTTGGCCAGAGGTGGGATCACTTTAATGCAGTTGGCCAGAGAGGGATCACTTTAATGCAGTTGGCCAGAGGGGGGATCACTTTAATGCAGTTGGCCAGAGAGGGATCACTTTAATGCAGTTGGCCAGAGAGGGATCACTTTAATGCAGTTGGCCAGAGAGGGATCACTTTAATGCAGTTGGTTGCTTTACGCAGTTGGCAAAAGCACCTGTATTCTCTCCCTGCCTGAGAAGACATATCAGTCCAGCGTCTGGCTGTAAGGATCTTGTGGGGACCGGCCTGTCGCCTGCCTGTCTTTAGGGCTGATAACTGATGCTCTGTCCAGGCTTCTGGTGGAGGAGTAAAGCTGTCAGTTCCACACAAAAAAAAGCCTTTAGTTTCCTTTTCTTTTCTTTTCCTTTATTTCGACTTTTGTTATACAACACTTTTTTATGGTTCCTTATCATTCCTGAGCTCTGACAGGTGGGAGGACAGTCTCCACTGGGATGTTACAGCCTGACCATGAGCTGCCACGACAGCGAGAGGATACAGGAGAATAACAGCATATTTACAACCTGACAATCACCCTGACGCTTCTGCTCTGACAGGAAGAGAACTTAAGTAAATAGAAAAAATCAGGCAATCGCTGAGAGTCAAGGCTGCACAACAATTCAGGAGTGGAGATTCAGATGGTAAAGTTACCCATTGAAGACAGGTTCTCTTTAGCCCTCGGGGCTAATCAGCGGCCCAGTACACACCGAGCGCTTGAGTAGCGCCTCATTAGGACACATTAAATTAGACACAGCGCAGGGCTTTTCCAGGTCATCAGCTGCCCACAAACACTCTAAATAGCCCCGGGGGAGTGTCTGCTGTGAATGAATGAAGCATTTTTTAAAGGAAACCTTGACAGTAAAGATATTAGGGAACAAGTGCGCACCTCCCTCACCCTGACTTGAGTCATTGGTGAGAATAAAATACATGTGAATTCCCAAAACTCATCAATGACTGTAATATTTGGTGTCACTGCCGTCAGAGGTCAGACTTTGGTGTTTTCCTCCCCAACAACTGCCAGTCGGCGGTAGTTAGAAAATGTAGCAGAGCAAGGAGTGAAATGTGTCATGTGATCGCTTAGAACTACATAACGTGAACTTTATTGATGTTAATTTCTCATGTTGTCACATATTTATAAAGCAGCGAATGTGACATTCACCGATCTTCCTGGTGCATGCGTTTTAAATGACAATGACTGATTCACTCGCAGTGAATATTTGGTACATTTCTGATTTCCTCCACCGTAGCAGTTTGATGGTTTATCGTTCATTTGTTCTTCCCGTCAGACGGGATTCTCCAAGTTCTGTTCTCCTCATCCGACCCGGATCACCCAGCGTCTGTCCGACGGAAATCAAGAGAAATTGGCAGATATTCGCTGTACATTGGCCGCAGATCTGCTACATGGCACGTTTGTCACCTTTGCTTTCTCAGGCCTGCAGAACATTCGGGGAGTTCTAAATTCGGGCTATGTTGGTGTGTGTGTGTGGCCATGGATCGGTCTGTGTGTGGCCATGGATCGGCGTGTGTGTGGCCATGGATCGGTGTGTGTGTGTGTGGCCATGGATCGGTGTATGGCCATGGATGGGTGTGTGTGTGGCCATGGATCGGTGTATGGCCATAGATGGGTGTGTGTGTGGCCATGGATGGGTGTGTGTGTGGCCATGGATGGGTGTGTGTGTGGTTGTGGATCATTGTGTGTGGCCATGGATCGGTGTGTGTGTGTGGCCATGGATCGGTGTGTGTGTGGCCATGGATCGTTGTGTGTGGCCATGGATCGGTGTGTATGTGTGGCCATGGATGGGTGTGTGTGTGGCCATGGATGGGTGTGTGTGTGGTTGTGGATCATTGTGTGTGGCCATGGATCGGTGTGTGTGTGTGGCCATGGATCGTTGTGTGTGGCCATGGATCGGTGTGTGTGTGGTCATGGATCGGTGTATGGCCATGGAT
>NW_017309005.1:76359-76589 GCF_000935625.1 Nanorana parkeri
GGGTGGTTGTGTGTGGCCATGGGTCGGTGTGTGTGTGGTCATGGATCGGTGTATGGCCATGGATCGTTGTGTGTGGCCATGGATCGGTGTGTGTATGTGGCCATGGATCGTTGTGTGTGGCCATGGATCGGTGTGTGTGTGGTCATGGATCGGTGTATGGCCATGGATGGGTGTGTGTGTGTGGCCATGGATGGGTGTGTGTGTGGCCGTGGATCGGTGGGTGTGGACAT
>NW_017309005.1:76710-78692 GCF_000935625.1 Nanorana parkeri
TATGGGCGTAGATGGGTGTGTGTGGCTCTGGCCATGGATCGGTGTGTGTGTGTGGCCATTGATCGGTGTGTGTGTGTGGCCATGGATCGGTGTATAGCCATGGATGGGTGTGTGTGTGTGGCCATGGATGGGTGTATGTGTGGCCGTGGATCGGTGGGTGTGGACATGGATGGGTGTGTGTGTGGCCGTGGATCGGTGGGTGTGGACATGGATGGGTGTGTGTGTGGCCATGGATCGTTGTGTGATGTGGGTGTGTGTGGGCCTGGAGCGGGGTGTGTGTGGTCATGGATCGGTGTATGTGTGGCCATAGATCGGTGTATGTGTGGCCATGGATCGGTGTGTGTGTGGCCATGGATCGGCGTGTGTGTGGTCATGGATCGGTGTATGTGTGGCCGTGTATCGGGATTGGGGGAGGGGGTCCAGGAAGGAGATCTCTCTGTGATTCATCAGTGACTGGAAGGCGTTATACATGTGGCACCATCAGAGACACAACTGTGTGACAAAGGTCAAGTGACTGTGAAAGGCCAAAGACAACATTGTAACCACAAATGAATGGCCCAATTACCAGTGACAGCGTGGGAACTGGACCGTGGGAATCTCCCAGGATGCCTCAGTGCGGACACTGCTCTGAATATCTATCACATGGTGTCATTCCGGAGCTGGAGAATTTTAATATCACTGAGGGGATCATCCACATCTGATTGGTGGTGGAGCGAGGAAAGAGAATGGAAGAAAGAAGAGAAGAGAGGAACGAGGGATGGATGGAAGGAAGGAAGGAACAAAGAAAGGAAGAGAGGAAGATAAGGAGGGAAAGGAAGGAAGAAGGAAAGAAAGGGAAGGGAGAGAATGAGGGGGATATAGGAAGGAATGAAGAAAACGAGGAAAGGAGTAAGAAAAAAAGAAGGGAGGAAGGAAGGAAGGGAAGAATGGAAGGAAGGAAGGGAAGAATGGAAGGAACAGTGAAAGGGAGGGAGAGAAGAAAGAAAGAAGTGATGTTTGTTCATTTTGGAAATTGTACAGATTTCGGGTATATCACCAGATTGGCTGAAATATTTGCTCATATTTATTCAACTGAATCCAAAATTTCTGGTTCTGTATTGTGCCCCAAGGGAGGAGTGGGTTCTGTATTGTGCCCCAAGGGAGGAGGGGGGTTCAGTATTGTGTATTGTGCCACAAAGGAGGAGCGGGTTCTGTAATGTGCCACAAAGGAGGAGGGGGTTCTGTATTGTGCCCCCGAGAGGAGGGGGTTCTGTATTGTGCCCCCAGGGAGGAGGGGGTTCTGTATTGTGCCCCCAGGGAGGAGGGGGTCCTGTATTGCACCCCCAATAAGGAAAGGAGGTCCTATATGGTGCCCCCAAGTAGGGATGTGTCCTGTTTTTTGCCCCCATGGAGGAGAGGCCATGTATTATGCCCTTTCTTTGCTGTGTTTGGCCTATATGGGCTTATAAACAGTGTGCGGCATTCTGCCCTCTATCACCTGGGATGTAGACCATGACACATGGAGTACATTGGAATGGAGACATCTGCTTCTTACACTTCTGAGAAGATTCTCTCCATGATTATTATTTTCCCCATTGATCTTTACCAATACTTTCCAGCGTGCTGGCCAATCCTTGTAAATGTGTCTGGAAACACTCAGCACCCAAGAGTGCAACCTGTGCCTGACCTGTTCCTGGGCCTAATCACCGCTACAAAATATTCTAACGCTGGGTTTCGGCCCGCAATGCCTCCGGGGTAACACGTCACACCAAACCAAGATGGCCGAAGTCGAGCTAAAGTTTCCACTCAGTCCCGCGTAACCGACACCAGCCGCCTATCTCCGACCATCGAGGGCCGTTGTAACACTAGCCAGCTTGGCACGTCACCCACACTGCACATTCAAGGCAGCTTTCTGCAAACTTACCGCCCGCGTTAACAACCGCCAAACACAAAGCTCGAGACCCTTAAAACCGGGACTGCGGCGGGGTCACGTGGGAGAATTC
>NW_017309005.1:78752-79095 GCF_000935625.1 Nanorana parkeri
GCGGCCTCAGACGCTTTTTTTAACCGCGCCGCTGGGTTTAAAATGGACACGGGGTCAGCGTCTGGGCCGCGAGTATTTTTAAGGGACGGCCCGGTGTATTTCGGCGTCTGGGGAGGCGGCATCCGGGCACTGCGCCGGAGATAGTGGCAGGTAGCGGGCAGGGGAGGCCAGGAAAACCGCCACAAAGCCCCCAGGCAGACGAGAAGGGCGCGCAACGGCGCCGACATCACCCCGGCTTCATGCCTGAGCAGAAAAAGGGGAGCGCGACCGAGGTGTCGGCTGCAGAAAAAAATAAAGCTGAAAAAAGGTAAGCAGGGGGGCTTATTCGTCGCATTTCGGAATC
>NW_017309005.1:79135-88226 GCF_000935625.1 Nanorana parkeri
GGGGGGGCTACACTGCACTGTGCATGCACCGGACAATGCACACAGACATGCAGGTATGCGCGGCGCTGCGGTGGGGTGCACGGCCAGAGGGGTGCAGGGATGGCAGGCGGCAGGGGGTGTCAGTGAACTGAGGCTGGCGAGGGGTTTAATTTTAATTTTTTTTCTTTTCTTTTTTTTTTTTTTCCTGATCCCTTCCCCCTCCTTCTCGGAGTTTAGTGGATACAGATGACAGAGGGCTGTGAGGACTTGTCTTGACACCCAGCCAAGAAACAGAGAGGCCCCAGTACCCTGGAGAGGACCTGCAGCGTGCTTAGCCTGCTGAGCAGATCTGAGCGTCATATATATATATATTTATCGCAACGCCTGCCCACCCTCATCTATCACGACGCCGATCGCCACCCGTCAACGCGGAAAGAAAAAAAAAATCCCATTATATTATCTCAAACCGGTCGACCGATATTTTACCCCGTCGTGGCGGAGCATCAGGAATCGTAATGAGATACCCAACACCCCCCCCCAGGAAGCATGGAGGTGCCTCTTTAACCCTTACCGCGCCGCGGTGGCGCCAAGGCTCGCGTTCCACTGCTTAGGTGTTCTCTGGCCCCCCTCTCAGTCCCTGAGACCCTAACTTGTGATGTTTTGCTTGTGAAATCCACGAGTTAGGCTCTTGGGAGCTGGGAGCGGTGCACATTCATCGATACCGAGAGAAAAAAAAATGGAAGGGAGGGGGGGGGCTCATTCATTCGTTGTTCGTCGTGAAAACAAAGCGCGTCCGCCGGGGTTGGCGCCGACCTCCGGGGGCCGGCGTGGGACCGTTTCCACCAGCGCCTTTGCCGGCGCATTGTTACCTCCTGTGCACTTTGCAAGGGGATTAATGTTCGCCTTTATTTGCATAGTGCTCCACGGGGCTCCGCCCACTTTGCCCGCAATTAAAGGGACAGGGCTGGCGATGAATTATTCAAGCTGAGGAGGGGGGGAAAGAAGAAAAAAAAAGGAGAAAAAAAAAAACCTGTACAATGGTCGGAGTGAATATATTTCCAGGTCTTTTTAAACGTTTCCTTCCTTTGAGAGCAGCGCAACGTACCCCGGAGCGTACGACATACAGCTCAGTACAATGCAGCCTGACCTCATACCATCTCATCAGAATTCCCATCATGCCTCACACCTCCAGTTTAAAAAACCATGTGACACAGGTCGCCCGAGATGCCTCGGAATTCTCTGACATTGTTCAGGGTGGTTTTTTTGTTTTGTGTGTGTGTTTTTTTTTATGCCGCACGGCGAGAAATCGGGACGCCAATTTCCTGACCTGACGTCAGTTAACAATGAGATTCCGTGGAATCGATGAATCTCTCCGATGACAAAAGCCCGTCATGTCTGCTGTTCACGGCGATGGAGCTCATTCATTTGTCTCCTTTTTTGTTTGATACAATGTAGCTCACATGAAATACAATGTAACTAGCGTGACACTTCCATTTCCTCTCCGGCCAATCGCACTCTCTATCCGGAAAATTCCTCCGCCGAATATATTCAGAGCTCGCTAATTCCTGCCCGGCGCTCATCTATCACCCCGTATACCGCCACTGACACCCCGTTGATGGTCGTATGAAAAATTGGGCATCTTTGTCCCCGTTAGTTCACCATAAGTCACGGCTACATTTTCATTCGTGTTAATCGTCTTCCTTTGTTGGCTGGCCGGAGAAAAAGGAGACGCGGCGAGCGCTTGATTATCTATTTTGGCGTGGTGTTTTTTGGGGGTTTTTTTCGTTGCTCTGCGATTTTTATGATAAAATTAATCTGAAAGTCGGCGAATGTGAAAACCAGACTGGCTTCCCCCGCCAGGACCAGCCTCCGGGCTCCGGCGAAAGGGGCGGAGAGAAATGTCTAGACAGACTTGGAGCAGATATATCTGATCTGTGGGCATGGCGATCTACCCCGCATCTGTGCTATTGTGCATGAAATATCGGGGAGACGGTGAATGCAGAGAGAGTGCATGAGAGCCGAGACCCATCAAGGGGAGACGTGTATATAGAAGGGTGACAAATACTGTATACATACTGTGTGTGTATATATTTATATATATATACACACACACACACATGTATACAGTGTAATGTACTGAACACACACAATGCCTACAGCAAGTATGGTCAAATGCCAAGTACCCCTGTACTGTTCTTATTCTGTATGTATGGACTATGCACAGTACCACTTCTCTTGTCCTGTATGCCGGGTGTCATTCTCAGTATGTGTTCTTATTCTGTATGTATGGACTCTGCACAGTACCACTTCTCATGTCCTGTATGCCAGGTGTCATTCTCAGTATCTGTTCTTCTTCTGTATGTATGGACTATGCACAGTACCACTTCCCTTGTCCTGTATGCCGGGTGTCATTCTCAGTATCTGTTCTTATTCTGTATGTATGGACTCTGCACAGTACCACTTCTCTTGTCCTGTATGCCGGGTGTCATTCTCAGTATGTGTTCTTATTCTGTATGTATGGACTCTGCACAGTACCACTTCTCTTATTCTCCCAGCATTCTTGGTATGTCTGGTATCTTGCGCCGTATTGCTGTCAGGGGCGTATCTGCCGCGAGGCAAACAAGGCGTTTGCCTGGAGCGGCAGATTCCCTGAGAGCGGCACTTGCTGTGGTTCTCTCCCCTTGATAAATTTTATTTATCATGGGAAGAGAACCGGAGGCCATCGTAGCGGCGGGGACGAGGCCGGCCGGCGGGGACGAGGACGGCTGGTTAAAGTAAATACAGCTCTGATTGCTGTAAACTATTATTTTGTAAATTTAGTGTAGTTTGTGGTGGGAGGAGCTCCGGTGTTCTGGGATCTGTATGGCTGATCTTGGTCCACACCATAAACACAGGAAGATTGTGTTTTGCGTAGAAGTTCCTCATGGTGTGCCAGGGTGAAGGTGTCGGGGAGAAGATGTGAGGGTGAAGTTTCTGCGGTGAAGTTTGTGGGAGAAGATGTCGGTGTGAAGTTGCCGGGGTGAAGGTGTCAGGAAGAAGTTGCCGGGGGTTATGGTGTCAGGGTGAAGTTGCCGGGGTGATGGTGTCAGGGTGAAGTTGCCGGTGTGACGGTGTCAGGGTGACGTTCCCGGGGTGTAGGTGTCAGGAAGAAGTTGCCGGGGTGAAGGTGTCAGGGTGAAGTTGCCGGGGTGCAGGTGTCAGGAAGAAGTTGCCGGGGTGAAGGTGTCAGGAAGAAGTTGCCGGGGTGAAGGTGTCAGGAAGAAGTTGCCGGGGTGAAGTTGCCAGGGTGAAGGTGTCAGGATGAAGTTGCCGGGGTGAAGTTGCCAGGGTGAAGGTGTCAGGATGAAGTTGCCGGGGTGAAGTTGCCGGGGTGATGGTGTCAGGGTGAAGTTGCCGGGGTGTAGGTGTCAGGAAGAAGTTGCCGGGGTGAAGGTGTCTGGGTGAAGGTGTCAGGGTAAAGTTGCCGGGGTGAAGGTGTCAGGAAGAAGTTGCTGGGGTGAAGTTGCCGGGGTGAAGGTGTCAGGGTGAAGGTGTCAGGATGAAGTTGCCGGGGTGATGGTGTCAGGATGAAGTTGCCGGGGTGCAGGTGTCAGGAAGAAGTTGCCGGGGTGAAGGTGTCAGGATGAAGTTGCCGGGGGTTATGGTGTCAGGGTAAAGTTGCCGGGGTGCATGTGTCAGGAAGAAGTTGCCGGGGTGCAGGTGTCAGGAAGAAGTTGCCGGGGTGAAGGTGTCAGGAAGAAGTTGCCGGGGTGAAGTTGCCGGGGTGATGGTGTCAGGGTGAAGTTGCCGGGGTGATGGTGTCAGGGTGAAGTTGCCGGTGTGACGGTGTCAGGGTGACGTTCCCGGGGTGTAGGTGTCAGGAAGAAGTTGCCGGGGTGAAGGTGTCTGGGTGAAGGTGTCAGGGTAAAGTTGCCGGGGTGAAGGTGTCAGGAAGAAGTTGCTGGGGTGAAGTTGCCGGGGTGAAGGTGTCAGGAAGAAGTTGCTGGGGTGAAGTTGCCGGGGTGAAGGTGTCAGGAAGAAGTTGCTGGGGTGAAGTTGCCGGGGTGAAGGTGTCAGGAAGAAGTTGCCGGGGGTTATGGTGTCAGGGTGAAGTTGCCGGGGTGATGGTGTCAGGGTGAAGTTGCCGGGGTGTAGGTGTCAGGAAGAAGTTGCCGGGGTGAAGGTGTCTGGGTGAAGGTGTCAGGGTAAAGTTGCCGGGGTGAAGGTGTCAGGAAGAAGTTGCTGGGGTGAAGTTGCCGGGGTGAAGGTGTCAGGGTGAAGGTGTCAGGATGAAGTTGCCGGGGTGATGGTGTCAGGATGAAGTTGCCGGGGTGCAGGAGTCAGGAAGAAGTTGACGGGGTGAAGGTATCAGGAAGAAGTTGCCAGGGTGAAGTTGCCGGGTTGAAGATGCCGGGGTGAAGGTGTCAGGGTGAAGTTGCCGGGGTGAAGGTGTCAGGGTGAAGTTGCCGGGGTGATGGTGTCAGGGTGAAGATGCTGGGGTGAAGGTGTCAGGGTTAATGAAAGCAGTTATCACCTTGTCACCAGGAAGGACTGAGCAGGCTGAACAGAAACTGACCACTTTGCTGGAAAATCTCTTCAACTTGGGAGCCACCATGGCATACTTTGCCTTCTTATTTCCCATAATCCCCTTGTGCTGGGCATGTAGAGCCTGGCTGGGGAGTCGTAGAACTCTCTGAGAAGAGAATGAAACTGATGAGTATTGCCTTTACCCTGTCTCTGGAATTCCCCGACGTGACTCATGGAGCCACCATTGTCTGGTCACATGACTATTCTGCAGGAGGATAAAACCACTAAGCCATCATAGCTGCTCGCGCCTCGAAATCCCCCATAATACTCTGCTGCAAAAGTACATGGACACCCTTCAGGATTCTTAATACAACAAAAAACTAGAGGAACCCCTTCAAGGTCATTTTCATACTGTTGCACATTTGTGGGAAAGCTTTAATGTGCGGTACAATAATGTGCTGCGTATGAACATAGCAGTGCATTGCCATTCATTTAGAGTGGCACCCCAACACGCATACATGGATTGACACGCACCCCTCAGGGTATGACAATGTGTTTACTAGAGAACACTAAAATATAAACATACTAAAATAATACGGGTACTTCCTCTGTCTCTAATCTATTGCGGTAAAGTTCCCCGCGCACCTTAAAAATTAGACAGATTTCTCTTTTTATCTACAATGGAGGATTTACCGCCACCAATTTTTCATCTGGACCGGTCACAAGTGACGGGAGACCGCCATGCCGTAGAGCAGATTGGAACAATAGAGATGTGCGTTTACACCGATCAGCCATAACATTATGACCCCCCCCGCCTAATATTGAGCAGGTCCCCCTTTTCCTGACCCCTCCAGGCATGGACCCCACTAGACCTCTGAAGGTGTGCTGTGGTATCTGGCACTGAGCTGTCAGTAGCAGATCCTTTATGTCCTGTAAGTTGTGAGGTGATCGGCCTCCATGGATCGGACTTGTTTTTCCAGAACATCCCACAGATGATCGATTGGACTGAGATCTGGAGAATTTGGAGGCCAAGTCATCACCTCAAACTCGTTGTGTTCCTCAAAACATTCTTCAACCATCTTTGCAGTGTGGGAGGGCGCATTATCCTGCTGAAAGAGGCCACTGCCATCAGGGAATACCGTGCCCATGAAGGTCGGTGGTACATGTCAAAGTATCCTCCAGATGAATGGCAGGACCCGAGGTTTCCCAGCAGAACATTGCCCAAAGCATGACACTGACTCTGCCGTCTGCACCCGGCCATCCATATGATGATTCATCAGACCAGACCATCTTCTTCCATTGCTCCATGGTCCAGTCCTGAGGCTCCTATGCACATTTTAGGCACTTTTACCAATAGACACGGGTCAGCATGGGCACCCTGACCGGTCTATGGCTACACAGCCCCATACACAACAACCTGCGATGCTCTGTGTGTTCAGACACCTTTCCATCAGAACCAACATTCACTTTATCAGCAATCTGATCTCCAGAACCTCTTCTATTGGATCGGACTACACGGCCCAGACTTCCCTCCCCACAGGGCCACCCATGACACTTTGGCTGGTTCACCGGTTCTCCTTCCTTGGATCACTTTTGGTCGGTCGTCTACAATCACAATTTGGCTCATGTCAAAGTCCATCAAATCTTCACACTTTTTTCTACTTCCAACACATCAACTTCAGAGACAAAATGTTCACTTCCTGCCTAATATACCCCCCCCCAAGAGAGAAAGAGGAAGAGAGAGGGGAGGAGAGAGCGAGAGGAAGAGAGAGAGAGGAAGAGAGAGGGGAGGAGAGAGCGAGAGAAAGAGGGAGAGAGGAAGAGAGAGAGAGGGAGAGAGGAAGAGAGAGAGAGGAAGAGAGAGAGAGAGGGGGAGAGAGAGAGGAGGAGAGACAGAGAGGAAGAGAGAGAGAGAGGAAGAGAGAGAGAGGAAGAGAGAGAGATATCAAGTGGTGAATGTGACATTCTTCAAACATATAAATTACTACAATTTAAAACATATGCACCGGGAAGATTCACCTGCATTGAATGTTTGGTGAAAGTCTCATATATTAGGAATAGATCAGGATATAGTAAGGTGTCTCTGGCAGGATTATATAGAACTCTGATTATATATAACGTCAAACTGACCACCGGCTGAATGTGACCCCCCGTCCATGCATTGTCTCCGCCAGTGTCTGAATGCTGGTCCTTGTAGTCCCCCAGTGTCTGAATGTTGGTCCTTGTAGTCCCCCAGTGTCTGAATGCTGGTCCTTGTAGTCCCCCAGTGTCTGAATGTTGGTCCTTGTAGTCCCCCAGTGTCTGAATGCTGGTCCTTGTAGTCCCCCAGTGTCTGAATGTTGGTCCTTGTAGTCCCCCAGTGTCTGAATGCTGGTCCTTGTAGTCCCCCACCATGCAGCGTTGACCAGAAGACTCCATTTTTGTGGCAGTCTTGTGATTTCCTCCCGCGCTCGCCTCTCGCTGTTGGCCTGAAGGTACCCTTCGCCTTCATCTCTATAACAAGCTCACAGCACGGCCAAAAATGTCTGATGGGATTTCAAAGGAGTCCGGGAACTGGGGCGCCTGAATTCCATCGCAAGGTCAGAGAGAGGCCACAACGCAGGGAGGGACCGCTGCGACACACAAGATGCTGAATGACTCGCGTCTGCTATATTGGATCCAGCGACGGCGAAGGAAACAAAGTAACAAAATCCCGACATCATTTCCCACCATTATCGGTCACATCCAGGACTATCCTACAAGACAGGGGTGAGCAACTCCGGCACTCCAGCTGTCTTGGAACTACACGTCCCATGAGGCATTGCAAGACTGACAGCCGCAGGCATGACTAACAGAGGCAGAGGCATGTTGGGATTTGTAGTTAAAGTAGCCAGCAGAATAAAAATCCCCCCCGCCCCCAATGCTGACACTCAGCCCCAAAAACTACAAGAGAATGGCCAGCTTTGGTGTTCATTTGTTTTCTGTTACTTTAAATTAGGACTTTTTTTCTTTCTGTGGCAAAAACATAAAAGAAGGGGCCAATAAAAGAAAGAGGTCCGGGATAGGTGGGAGGAGCTTCCCTAAGATAGATAACCGATAGATAGATAGATAGATAGATAGATAGATAGATAGATAGATAGATAGACCTTTAAGGGCCGGTTCACACTACAAAGAGTGCGTTCCAGAGCGTTCGGCCCCTGGCTCCCTGCGTTCAGGGGCGGGAGGTGGCATGGCGGTGCATTGAAGTCAATAGCACCGCAGCCCGTGCCCCCCTGTCCACAGTGCGATCGCCCGCACCCAAATGTGTGGCAGGCAGATTAGTGCCCAATAGTGCATGCAGCATTTTTGCAGATCGCACTGGACCGGAACGCAGGCACTAATGTGCCACGCATTCGGCTGCGGGCGATCGCACTGTGGGCGGGGGGCGTGGCTTCTGTGGCATTGACTTCAATGCACCGTCACGCCCTGAACGCAGGGAGCCTGCCAGGTTGCGTTCCAGAGGCCGAACGCTCTGGAACGCTCTCTTTGTGGTGTGAACCGGCCCTTAAGCTCATTGGACTCTTAGGGCTAGTTCACGCCAGACCCAGCGCGTTCCAGCCGGATTCAGTGAACGCACTGGATCGCATCCCGGCCGGCTCACTTCCTGTCTGGTAGTCGTTGTCAGCAGGACAGGAAGTGAGCAGAAATCTCTGTAAAGCTGGCCGTACACCTATAGATTTTCTATCAGGAATGTTCGTTGCTCCCAAGAACCCTCTTTGGATTCCATTCGTTAGCAATACTAACTCACCGAATTTCATCGATCGACAGAACGGATTTTGGTTTGCGCCTGTGCAGTGTTCTTGTTGCGATTTTCTTACTATTCAAAAAAAGTTTTCCAGCCTGACCCTTTGAGGAGATTCAGGCCAGGAGTACAGTACCAAAAATTGTTGGTGTCCCATCAACTGATCGATTATCGTGTGAAAGGCCATCCGTGGACGATTTCTGAACATTGATCGAGAGGTGTACGGGCGCCTTAACGGAGCCCCAGAGAGCAGTAAATACCCGACAGGGGGTTGGAATCCTCCCCAATCCATCCAAAACCATTTTATTCATGTGAAATTAGCTCTACAGACCTGGAGCTCGGTGTCCGGGGGGATCATCATGTCATCCGATGTAGAATATTTTTTGTCTAATTAGAAGCTTCTCTGTGCGGTTTGTTATTATGTCATTCAATTTCCCTTTTTGTTTTTCTTCTGTTCCCGGAAATTCAGAACTCCGAAAAGCTGAGAATAAAACGATTAATGAGACGCAGATCAGCTCCGTGTATTGTGAGCGAGCTCCCATTTTCCTGGAGCCGCCAGATGGATGACAATGCATCCATTTATTGTATTAATATGGCTCTGACATACACTGGAGTGCTGTACAAAACACTGAGCCAGTCACATCCGTCTCTGTACAGAGGAGCTTACACTCTAATGTCCCCTCCCCCCCACAGTCACATCAGTCTCTGTACAGAGGAGCTTACACTCTAATGTCCCCTCCCCCCCACAGTCACATCAGTCTCTGTACAGAGGAGCTTACACTCTAATGTCCCCCCACAGTCACATCAGTCTCTGTACAGAGGAGCTTACACTCTAATGTCCCCCCC
>NW_017309005.1:97042-102974 GCF_000935625.1 Nanorana parkeri
TCTTGCCAGTTTGCAGGACACAGAGTGATGAGAAGATCAGAATGGGGGACAGTGGAGAGCTGCAGGGAACCGTCTCCAAGCTCGCTCCCGGGATGGACTACAATCTCATGTTTAGTTTGCTAATTTGTATTGAGACTGTAGTCCATCCCGGGGGCGGAGCTTGGAGCGGTGACTACTTTACAACACACACAGGGACCATGGGGAACAGACGTAGCCCCCCTCCAGAAGGAAGGACAGTGTCGGCACCAATTCAGAGATGATTGGAGGATCTACAGCCGAGTGATACACAAATAAGATACATTGTTGTTCAGAGTTCAGGGACTGGAATGTATTTATAAGGTTTATCTCCGGAGTTCAGTGTCACTTTAATGACACATTATTATTGTATGCTGAGTCCGGGGCAGAAGGAGAAGATTGATGACAGGTGGACTGTTTTCTCTCAGGTGTGTAATCAGTCTCAGCAGGTCTGCATGTGTGTTGGAGTTGTGCTTTGTCCTCCATGTTCCAAAGATGGCCCTGACACCAGCAATGGGACTTTACCATTACAATACTTATTTATTTGTTACAGTTATTTATATAACGCTGTCAATTTTATGTAGCACTTCACATAGTTGCACGTTCACATCAGTCCCTGCCCTCAGGACCTTCAAATCTAAGGTCCTGATCTCACATGTATACATACAGGAGCCAATTAACCCTCCAGGATGCCTTTGGAGTGTGGGAGGAAGCTGGAGTACCCGGAGGAAACCCACGCAAGCACAGGGAGAACATATCGGGTATACGCTGTACAAAGAAACGCATTTCTCTTTAGTACAAGAATTAATAATATACATATGCTAAAAATAGAACCAATGCCTCCAAGGCTACAAATAAAACAATTGTGAGACAATGTATCTCTTTGTATGAGTACGTGCCTGATATCTATTGTACTGCTGATATTTCTTGTGACATTGTATAGAAGTAAAGTGAAATATTTTGGGTTCAATATTGTGATTCCCATAAATGTGACGTCAGCGCTGGGGGTGCCCCTGGCTGCCGTTTGAAGGGTCCTTTTGTTGTTGTGTTTCGCCTGTAACAGTTTGTTTGTTTTGCATAAATGAAATGTTGTCTTCTAAACACAACAATAGTATTTATTTTATTTATGAAGTGGATGCTCAGGAAACGTTACAAACATTCCGCACAACTGGCGACAAACTGACACCAATAAGAGGATGGACGGAAGGCTCGCTGACATATTCAGGTTTTTGCGCTGATATCGCTGGGGCACTAATAATCCAGGTTGGCGCTCATTCATATCTCTGTGCTACAGCCGCACCGTCCTGTGGTAAAGCTGCGCCGGTTGCCGTTGGTTTCAGCAATGGCCGTGCTTTCACCACTGGAGATTTCATGTATGTACAAAGAAACAAGTCGTCCTTCCTGCAGCTCAGCGATGTTTTCACCAATGCGCCAGAATAAACGGTTCAGCGCAATACTTGTGTTTTACATGAAGTTTAATGCGTTTAGCTGCTTGAAGGTGTTAAATGGAGAGTGCAATGTGCAGAGAACAGTAATACATCGTCCAGAGATCGTACAATAAGGTTGTAATGTGTTGCCCAATTTCATTTCATTTTAATATGCTATTCTTTACTTTTATCTCTCTCTCTCTCTCTCTCTCTCTCTCTCTCTCTCTCTCTCTCTCTCTCCCTAAGGGATATATTACAATGACACCTCCTCTCTTCTCCTTTTTCCTCTCCCCTCCTCCTTTTTCCTCTCCCCTCCTCCTTTTTCCTCTCCTCCTCCTCCTCTCTTCTCCTTTTTCCTCTCCCCTCCTCCTTTTTCTCCTTTTTCCTCTCCCCTCCTCCTTTTTCCTCTCCCCTCCTCCTTTTTCCTTTTCCTCTCTCCTCCTTTTTCCTTTTCCTCTCTCCTCCTTTTTCCTCTCCTCCCCTCCTTTACGTTTCCTTTCCTCCTCCTCCTTTCCTTTTCCTCCTCTCCTCCTTCTTTCCGTTTCCTCTCCTCCTTTCCTTTTCCTCTAAAAATGTTTTATCTTTTGTATTTATTTTGTTACTTTTTATTGCCTGCGGCAGCCCACAGCTGGTTCTTCCTCTTGTACTAGAAGTTTACTTCTGGCCAAAATAAAGGAAAACATATTCCGTCCTCATTGGGGGTCTATTTATAAAGCTGTGAATGTGACTTTTGCCATCTCTGGTGGTGATTCAATCACTGTTATTTAAAACACATGCACCTGGAAGATTCACCTGTAGTGAATGTTTGGAGAACTTTTGAACTACCCCTAAATCTCTGCCATACGTGTAAATGTTCCCGTGTTTTTTCCTTTTTGGGCATGCTACAGGAGATGGGCAGGGACTTCGGGCATGCTACAGTAGATGGTCGGGGACTCTGGGCATGCTACAAGAGATGGTCGGGGACTATGGGCATGCTACAGGAGATGGTCGGGGACTATGGGCATGCTACAAGAGATGGATTTCCTCTCTCCTCCTTTTTCCTTTTCCTCTCTCCTCCTTTTTCCTCTCCTCCCCTCCTTTACGTTTCCTTTCCTCCTCCTCCTTTCCTTTTCCTCCTCTCCTCCTTCTTTCCGTTTCCTCTCCTCCTTTCCTTTTCCTCTAAAAATGTTTTATCTTTTGTATTTATTTTGTTACTTTTTATTGCCTGCGGCAGCCCACAGCTGGTTCTTCCTCTTGTACTAGAAGTTTACTTCTGGCCAAAATAAAGGAAAACATATTCCGTCCTCATTGGGGGTCTATTTATAAAGCTGTGAATGTGACTTTTGCCATCTCTGGTGGTGATTCAATCACTGTTATTTAAAACACATGCACCTGGAAGATTCACCTGTAGTGAATGTTTGGAGAACTTTTGAACTACCCCTAAATCTCTGCCATACGTGTAAATGTTCCCGTGTTTTTTCCTTTTTGGGCATGCTACAGGAGATGGGCAGGGACTTCGGGCATGCTACAGTAGATGGTCGGGGACTCTGGGCATGCTACAAGAGATGGTCGGGGACTATGGGCATGCTACAGGAGATGGTCGGGGACTATGGGCATGCTACAAGAGATGGTCGTGGACTATGGGCATGCTACAGTAGATGGTCGGGGACTACCGGCATGCTACAAGAGATGGTCGGGGACTATGGGCATGCTACAAGAGATGGTCGGGGACTTCGGGCATGCTACAGGAGATGGTCAGGGACTTCGGGCATGCTACAGGAGATGGTCGGGGACTATGGGCATGCTACAAGAGATGGTCGGGGACTATGGGCATGCTACAGGAGATGGTCGGGGACTATGGGCATGCTACAGGAGATGGTCGGGGACTATGGGCATGCTACAGGAGATGGTCGGGGACTATGGGCATGCTACAGGAGATGGTCGGGGACTATGGGCATGCTACAGGAGATGGTCGGGGACTATGGGCATGCTACAGGAGATGGTCGGGGACTATGGGCATGCTACAAGAGATGGTCGGGGACTATGGGCATGCTACAAGAGATGGTCGGGGACTATGGGCATGCTACAAGAGATGGTCGGGGACTATGGGCATGCTACAAGAGATGGTCGGGGACTATGGGCATGCTACAGGAGATGGTCGGGGACTATGGGCATGCTACAGGAGATGGTCGGGGACTATGGGCATGCTACAAGAATTTGTTTTCTTTTTAATAAGCAGTAAAACACCGTTGACTGTCTGCATGGGGCCCCTGAGGGCCACACAATAAGTTCCATGGGCGTCCGGTTAGTCCCTGGGGCTGGTGTTGTATGGACTCCTGGGGTCCCCTCGGTACCCGGCCCGCTCTCCGGCCTCTCTGGGACTTTTTATTCTGAGTCATTTGTGTCCTTTCCAGAATTACTCATCTATAAGACGAGGTGAAAGTTTCCTGGATTAGGTGATGAGCGCGGCGTGAGTCACAGCGAGCGTTTCCGATGGACTTCCTGTGTAAATATCACAATTCAGCTCCCAAACATTTCCTGGAGCTGATACTTTGTATCCATAAAGGGGACCCCCGCCCCCAGCTGTGCAATGCCGGATGCAGCCTCCCTAATAGCGGGCCCCTGTATATGAGAGCACAATGTACCAGTCCTTGGAGTCCAGTCTTTGTCTTCCTTGGAGCCAACGTTCTCCTTGCGCCGCTTCCATGCCGCCATCTTTGAAAACTCCTGCCATTGGGAGACGGCTGCTGCTTCCCGATGTTCAAAGTCCGTCCCTGAAAGGAAAGTCTGACAGCCGGGCGACGGCGGAGCTTCAAGAAGAGGCCAGCGATGGCGGTTTGCGAATTCCTCAAGGGGGCGGTCCCTATGCAAAGCAGCCGAAACTCCTATTCCCCGGTGTGTGTACCGGCTCCGTCGTACAGGGAACATGAGAGAGCAGCGATAATGGAGCCGCCCCTTTAAATGGTTTCTTAAAGGTGTAGACCTTGCGGGTGTGATAGTGAGCACCTGTCGGCGTATTGCTTCTGTGTCTCTTTTTTTGAGGGGATTCACTTCCTGTTGTGGTGACCGGCGTCCCCAGCGCAATAAAAACCCGACAAGGGGGTGTAACTCGCCCTCAGACCGAGAATGACTTTTTGGCTGGAGTTGAACTTTAGCACCGCCTTTTAAAAATGACAAAAACATATAATTCTTCTGTGCAACCATGGCAAGAGTACTCTGTGCAGACCTCCCAGCCATCCTGTCTTCCTGCTCATGTGATTTACTTTGCTGCACATATACCGGGCGTCCCCGGCGCTGTACTAGCCTTTCATCATTTGTGATATATTGGATGTACGTCCCACGGGGGTGCTGGAGATGCATTGTATTCAGTGAAGGAAGTGATATTTTCTTTCAGTATCTCCCGGGCAGAAGCAGGTAAGAACCCTTTCATCTCATTCAATAGACATAGTTTCACCTTCATCTACAATGGGAATTAATAATAACATTCATGTGTACACGTATCACATCTGCATCGAGGTCGGAGACCTGTTTTGGTGTTTTGGGGGGAGGCATTTATCCAGCGCACACCTGACTTCCTGTGCGTGGACCCTAGAGAAGAACGGGGTGCTACCGTAATATGTAACACAGTAACTTGGGTTCTATAAATCAATCGATTTGTTCTCCCGTCATCAGCAGAATCTCTTTTGTATCATTAATTGTTGTTCTTGATTGATCATTTAAAGGTACACGCGCACCATAATTGATTGACTTTGTATTTTGTACATTGTATGTAAATATTTGACTTTTTTTGTTTGTTTTTAAATAAAAATAGTTGTTTTTCACCTTTTTTTTCATCTTTTATGACATATCAAAGCTACTGATCTCCTGTAGCCACTTCCTGTCTACATGCAGCGCACTCCAGCGATGGCTGCCTGGCATCTCTCGGGGAACGGTGGACCACGCCTGTGCATTGCGTGATGAATTGGTCATTGTAAGCCTGAGTGACCATGCAGGGGCACAGTTGGAAGACGGGGGACAAAGGGTTGTCACCTGATAACAGGAAGTGCATAGATGCCCAGGATTTGGCAGAACAGTCCCACATCCGTTACACTGATGCTCTGTCCTGGACCGTGTCCCCCGGGATCACGGCATCGACCTTCTATGAGTTTGCAGCACATGCATTCATTGCAGGCACTGGGGCAGCAAGTGGGTGGTCACCCCCTATTTAGAGGCGGGGTCGGGGGAGCAACCAACCTCCAATGTGGGTGTGATAGGTGGAGTATGGGCGGGACCAACCCATAAAATGGGCATGATGGGCAACTCATGGATATTTAGAGGTGGAGTCTGGGCGGGACCAACCTGTAAAGTGGGTGCCCCATACATATAGGGGGGGGGGGTCTGAGCGGGACCACCCCGTCAGGGGGGTGCAATGGATGGCCCAAGCATATAGGGAGGGGGTCTGAACGAGACCAACACATAAGGTGGGTGCCCCATGCATATTTAGGAGGGGTCTGAGCGAGACCAACCCGTAA
>NW_017309005.1:103385-103959 GCF_000935625.1 Nanorana parkeri
TGTACTGTGAACTGGACCAACCCATTAGGTGGGTGCAATGAGTAGCCCTTACATTGGGGGGAGGGGGGGTCTGAGCGAGGCCAACCCATTAGGTGGGTGTCCCATGCATATTTGGGAAAGAGGGGTTCTGAACGGGACCAACCTGTAAAGTGGGTGCAGTGGGCAGCCCATGCATTGGAGGGGGGGGTCTGAACTGGACCACCCCATTAGGTGGGCACGCCCCCTTGGGATGTCGGTGGACAAAATGTGGGCCGTAGGCGGTATCACCGGTGTCTCTGGCCCATAATGTAGGCACAGAAGTGCTGGCACCTGGCGGGATCGCCGGAGATGACCTCAATAAAGATTTCGATGTGATTTTACTGGCTGCCGTTCCTTTAAAGCAGTGGTTCTCAACCTGTGTAACCTCGGGACCCACATGTTTCCTTGGTCATTAAGGCGTGACCCAAAAATGATTTCATTTATGAAACATTTTAATTTATTACACAAAACAACTTGTGCAGTATTCAGCAATATATATTTTGCTGAAAGTAAATGAATTTAAAAAAATTAAAAAGTTTATAAAGAATAAAAATTA
>NW_017309005.1:104265-104495 GCF_000935625.1 Nanorana parkeri
CAGGCTGAACCACAAATTCCCCCTCTAGTTCTCTCTAATGCAGATGGGCCGGTCTATGCAGACATGACGCCGCGACCCACTGCAGAGGGTGTCGCGACCCACGAGTTGAGAACCACTGCTTTAAAGGTCCCGCCTGATGGAAGGTCACATGACCCGTGACTCCTGCTTTCGTCCAGCAGCTGCAGATTGACAGTTAACATCTCGCACGCGTTTCTCTTAATGACGTATGT
>NW_017309005.1:104562-106520 GCF_000935625.1 Nanorana parkeri
ATAAAAGTGAAAGGGGCGGACCGGCCGAGTTGGGTTTGCATTGCTCATCGGCCTCACGCACCTCATTCAGGATTCCGTGAGTCATAAAGCGATGAAGGTTGGTGGCGGGCCAGGACCAGTCACCAACGCGGCCCGCCCGGCGCCGGAACATCACAATATTCTGTGTCAGGGGGAAGATTGGTCACTGTGCAGGAAATGCCTCCGTCTGGTCACATAGAGGGGGGAGGAGCCACCCAGGCAGGAGGGGCGGGGCACCCAGGAGGGTCCATAGAGGGCTCCGGATCTGTATCATTTTTCCCCGAAAAGCCGTCCTGAGCTCCAGTCAGTGACTTTGCCTAGGCTGAGATGATGTCATCAGTCTGCTGCAGGCAGGAGGAAGCATTTCCTCAGTCTCCCCTCCCCCCGTGATCAGTCTGCTGCAGGCAGGAGGAAGCATTTCCTCAGTCTGCCCTCCCCCAGTGATCAGTGTGTTGCAGGCTGGAGGAAGCATTTCCTCAGTCTCCCCTCCCCCAGTGATCAGTGTGTTGCAGGCTGGAGGAAGCATTTCCTCAGTCTCCCCTCCCCCAGTGATCAGTGTGTTGCAGGCTGGAGGAAGCATTTCCTCAGTCTCCCCTCCCCCAGTGATCAGTGTGTTGCAGGCTGGAGGAAGCATTTCCTCAGTCTCCCCTCCCCCAGTGATCAGTGTGTTGCAGGCTGGAGGAAGCATTTCCTCAGTCTCCCCTCCCCCAGTGATCAGACTGCTGCAGGCAGGAGGAAGCATTTCCTCAGTCTCCCCTCCCCCCAGGGATCAGTCTGCTGCAAGCAGGAGGAAGCATTTCCACAGTCTCCCCCCCAGTGATCAGAATGCAACAATGTAACTTTGTAGCACGTCACAAGGTGAGAGGCTGCGGCAGGGGCTGATCTGAGTCTGACATTTGTGCACAAGCATCAGAATCTCCCTGATGGTGTCACCTCATTGCAGGAAGAAGGTGGTGTCCCCCGGATGATGGCTGAACAGAGATGGCTCCATCCTTCTGGGGAGAGAAGCAGATGACAGTTTGGGGGAGGGTCGTGTGACCTGGGGAGTCATGTGACCTGAAGGTGCTGCAATGAATACACATGTGATGACAGGCGCAGCGACATTGATAGTCAGGGGCCACAAATGTCATGTCTGGGGGCAGCTGGGGGCCCATTCATACTAAAGTGTTCACTTCCAGTGCGTTATGGCATGCACATCACTGGGGGAGGGGAGACTGAGGAAATGCTTCCTCCTGCTTGCAGCAGACTGATCACTGGGGGAGGGGAGACTGAGGAAATGCTTCCTCCTGCTTGCAGCAGACTGATCACTGCGGGACACATACATATATTGGCGGCACGGTGGCGGGTTTCAACACATTTCGTAGAGCTCCCGGTCACTTCTTGCGCTAGGACAGACTCTGGGTCATGTGATGCGTTGATCAGGAAGCCCCGCCTACTGCGTTCTTTTTTTGTTGTTTTCTGAAAGGGGAAGCGGCCGCGGGCAGTAAGAGGTTAACCCCTTCGTGACTGACGACGTGCAGTGTACGTCGCCAGCATCGGGGGCTGTTCCTCCCGGTGACTTTTGCCGCCGGGAGTCTGTTTAAACTTGTAGAGCCGACTGTCGGCTTTACAACAGAACAATGAGTATTTTTGGTTGCAGAATACATAATAATAAATCTTTTCTGATCCAGAAGCGTCTCCGTAACAATGCGCGTCGTCCCGTTCACAGAGCGAGCGACAACCGGGGCTCAATGAATTGCCGCGGGGCGCGCTCTCCTCCGCACAGCGAGGAGGAGAAGGAATTTGGTTTTTTCCCCCGATTTCTGGTTTCATTTTTAGGAAAAGAGAAAAAAAAAAAGAAACCTTCTTCAGTCTCGCGGCTCTGCTGTCTGGTTACCACGGAAACCCCGGCCTATTATTCCACCTTGTCATTCATCAAGGCTGGATTGCACTCGGCAGAG
>NW_017309005.1:106654-109122 GCF_000935625.1 Nanorana parkeri
GGACTGTCGGAGGCGAGGAAAATTCACCAAAAAGCACAAAAAAACTTAGATAATTTATGTATAAATAAGTGTTTGGGTGCGGCGAACCTTCCAGCCAATCGGGTCGCTTTGTTACATACGGTCCATCCAGACGTGACATTTACACAGCTCTGCCACACATAGCACAGCCCTGCCCGGTAGGGGAGGAAGACCTGAGCGTTCTCTGCTGCAGTTTCACTTTTCACTGACGGGCTACCTCCCCACCGCCCTGTGACCGGACAGTGAAAGGAGAAGCAGCAGACTTGAGTTCATCTCTCGTGCGCTGCAGCAGGGGCGTCCCGAGGCTGGGTGACACCCGGAGCGGTTTCCCGGGTGTCACCCCGCACGCGAGGCGCTCTTCTGATACCTAGAGTAGGGGACGTCACCCGGCGGGACCCGCACCCCCCTTGTGATGCCACTGCACTGCAGCACACCTTTGCTCCTTGTGGTGCTTCTCCTTCCCCGCTCTCTGTGTGTTCAGAGGCAATAAACGAAGTCAAATGTAATGTAATACCACAACATGGCCACTAGATGGAGCTGAGGAGCAGATGTCAGAAATGTTAATCTCCTGTGCTCCACAGCGCCATCTAGTGGCCATAACAAGTAAATGGTTATCTCCTATGCTCCATCGCCATCTAGTGGCCATAACAAGTAAATGGTTATCTCCTATGCTCCATCGCCATCTAGTGGCCATAACAAGTAAATGGTTATCTCCTGTGCTCTAAAAGAGGTATCTCCCGTGTGCTCCAGCGCCATCTAGTGGCCATAACAAGTAAATGGTTATCTCCTGTGCTCCACAGCGCCATCTAGTGGCCATAACAAGTAAATGGTTATCTCCTGTGCTCTTCAGCGCCATCTAGTGGCCATAACAAGTAAATGGTTATCTCCTGTGCTCCACAGCGCCATCTAGTGGCCATAACAAGTAAATGGTTATCTCCTATGCTCCATCGCCATCTAGTGGCCATAACAAGTAAATGGTTATCTCCTATGCTCCATCGCCATCTAGTGGCCATAACAAGTAAATGGTTATCTCCTGTGCTCTTCAGCGCCATCTAGTGGCCATAACAAGTAAATGGTTATCTCCTGTGCTCCACAGCGCCATCTAGTGGCCATAATCCCCAAAAAGAAACGTTTTATTTCCTGACTGGAAGTGTCCATTTCTTATAAATTGTAATTTTCCCACCTTGGATGGATCGCTCT
The DNA here is from genome assembly GCF_000935625.1 of Nanorana parkeri. Lineage (NCBI taxonomy): Eukaryota > Metazoa > Chordata > Amphibia > Anura > Dicroglossidae > Nanorana > Nanorana parkeri. The sequence continues at coordinate 107,873 of NW_017309005.1, forward strand.
CTCTAACAGACACCTGGAACCCAACAATACAAGGGGCCCCAGGATAGAAATATGGGGCCACTGCAGACTGGAAAGGATGGAAATGGAGACTTTGGTGCTGTTTTGGTGTCGGGAAGGTGAAATCAGAGGCGTCTCGAGGCTAGGGTTGCCACCTGCCCAGGATTCGCCCGGACAGTCCGGGTTTTGAATGCTGTGTCCGGGTTTCATGGCAGCTGAAACCCGGACACATGATATCAGGCAGACAGGGCAACCAAAATTAAGATAGGGGCTACTGGCCCCCCACTAAAAATAGTCTCGACTGTGATATTTACACATAAATGGGTGACGCTATGTACATATGAATAAGCCATGACTCATATTCCCCAAAACATTTCTGTGCGTCGCTAGAGTGTTCGGGTTTCGCTGGAAGAAAAGGTGGCAACCCTACTCGAGGCGGGGGGTGACACCTGGTGTGGGTACCGGGGGGTGACACCATGGCGCGTGATAAGGTCGCGCTGTAACGCTGTTACCTGCCGACGGCCATCTTGGTGATGGACGCCGGGGGAGAGGAGGAGACAGCCACCCGGCAGGATGAGGTATGCCGCCGGGTCCCCTCCTCTCTCCTGACACTGTCGGGCTATCGGTCCATTTTTCCGAAAAACTCCACTTTTTATCATTAAGAAGCCGCCCTTGAGCTCCCGTCAGTGGCTTTGCCTAGGCTGAGATGATGTGATCAGTCTGCTGCAGGCAGGAGGAAGCATTTCCTCAGTCTCCCCTCCCCCAGTGATCAGACTGCTGCAGACAGAAGGAAGCATTTCCTCAGTCTCCCCTCCCCCAGTGATCAGACTGCTGCAGACAGAAGGAAGCATTTCCTCAGTCTCCCCTCCCCCAGTGATCAGTCTGCAACATCGTAACTTTGACTGAGAGGTTCCAGCAGGGGCTGATCTGCATCCGACATTTGTGCACAGACAGCAGGATTTACGTGCTTGCATCATCTCTGAGCCGGCATCTCAGTCCAGGAAGTAGATGGTGACCCCGGATGATGCCTTAGCAAAGATGGTGCCGTCCTTCTGGAGAGGAAATCATATGAAGGCATTGTCAGGGGGGAGTCATGTGACCTCTGGAAGTGTAACACTGACACATGACTTGCAATGTAGCCACTTAGTGTGAACAATACATGTGATGACAGGTCCACTTTAACCCCCAGAAAAATGATTTCAGTATATAGTATAAATTCCCTGTGATTTCTCCGGTCTGGTGGCGCCGGTCTC
>NW_017309005.1:109137-109687 GCF_000935625.1 Nanorana parkeri
GATTTCTGTAGCGCAGATCACAGTAAGTTTAGCAGGAAGAAGATTTCTCACCAGGGTTAAGGCCACCTCCAGCACCGGGGACAGCGCTATGGTACCGTGGAAGAGCGGAATGCAGTCCACAAACAGGACCTGGTGTTGGCTGTCTCTGCGCCGGAGCTTCTCAGCCACCAGAATGCCATTCACGGCGCAGGCCGGGTGCTTGGCACCGTGCAGCATCATTTTGCAGTAGGCTTGCGTCGTCAACTTGAAGTGCGGCATTGTCTGCAGAAGGAAAAGGAAGAGCGACAACCGTAACATCAGCATGAGGCCGCCTCCCCCTGTGCTTGTGTCCGGCTCCTCCCACACTCCAAAGACCTGCTGCTAGATCCATTGGCTTCTGTCTAATTGGCCCCCCGTGTGTGAGTGAGATAGGGACCTCAGATAGTCAGCTCTTTGGGGGCAGGGACATCAGTTAAGAGGTGACATCGGGGAGGAAGTGACGGGCGGCATCGGGGAGGAAGCGACGGGCGGCATCGGGGAGGAAGCGACGGGACGCATCGGGGAGGAAGCG
>NW_017309005.1:110099-111240 GCF_000935625.1 Nanorana parkeri
CCACAAAGGGGTGCAAGGAATTCTCCGGCCGTCCCCGGACACTGACCCACCCGGCGCTTCCTGCGTCGGCTTTTCCCACTCCACGCACCGTGACCCCTCCCCCCGAATTCCAGAGCTCGCCCTTGGAAGATGGTCGTCTATCTGAGATGTAAACCAGCCGGGTCCACACTGCGCATGCGTGTTTAATGTGCGTGGCATCATGGCCGCCCGCTCATCGGAATTGTCTGCCCAATGGAATAAAAAAAAACGCATTCAGCATTTCCGGTGAGATGCGTTGGGGGTCGGAATGAATGGCATTGCAGTGAAGTCATGTGACGTGCGTTAGAACAGCGCTGTAGTGCGAATGGGTCCGTGTTCCATATATTGTATAAAATTTGCGTACATTTTCAAGAAAATCCTTTTTTCCCCCATAATTTTTCTGGGCTCCTGCGGCCTCTTTGCAGCCACTTCCTGTCTCCATGCACCCCAGCGATTGGCTGCCTGGCATCTGTCAGAAGTGAGAACTCTGAGGGCGCAGAGTCCCCCCAGGTACTTCAGTGGCTGGAAGTATAAGAAGACGCAGGAAGCCGCAAATAACCTTCCTGGAGCCTCAAATGGGTAAAATGGCCGACACCTTAAAGCTGAAATCCCGACATGAAAAACTTTATTTAAAATATATTCCTCAATGGGCACAAAGGATATAAATTCTCTGAGTGTCAAATGCCTTTGCAAACCCGGATATTATCTTGTGACTATAGCAGTGACATCATCACTGTGCTGTACAGAGAGCAGAGCTGTGGGACGGGCCTATTAGGCCCCACCCACTATAGGGAACATACAGGGAGGACAAGACCAGTCACCCTGCACAAGGAGAGAGAGCAGCAGTGACCGGTCTTTATTACAGGAGGGGGCGGAGACTAGACCAGTCACTGCACAAGGAGAGAGAGCAGCAGTGACCGGTCTTTATTACAGGAGGGGGAGGAGACAAGACCAGTCACTGCACAAGGAGACGGCAGCAGTGACCGGTCTTTATTACAGGAGGGGGCGGAGACCAGTCCAGTCACCCTGCACAAGGAGACGGCAGCAGTGACCGGTCTTTATTACAGGAAGGGGGCGGAGACCAGTCCAGTCACCCTGCACAAGGAGAGAGAGCAGCAGTGAG
>NW_017309006.1:0-763 GCF_000935625.1 Nanorana parkeri
GGCGTGTTTGTGAGGTTAGTAAATCAACCCCTATGACTCAAGACTGTTCTATCCTAGAAGTGTCGGTGTTGCTGGAGCTAAGGAAAAGGGCTGGTGGCTAGCAAAACAGGTAGGAGAACCCAATTCATATTCAGCAGCTCCTTCGGGATGAGCACTAAAAGTCCATGGGCTTACCAGCAATACTGCCGCACAGAAAGGGGAGGAAGATATGGGTTTAATGTACACAACAGTAATCTGTGTACAGGGGCATCCCAAGGCATGGTGTCACCCGGAGCAGCAACCGGATGACACCCTGCCAGGACATCATCACGCACACGCGTGATGACGTCATGCACACGCAGCTAGCGGTGGCCATCTGTGTAAGGTCCATACATATCTCATCTCTCTTGTTACCGATTGGGAAAAAAAGTATTCAAGCCCACCATGTGAGAAAAAGTGAGAGTGATGAAGTTTTTTTTATCCTGGGGAAAAAGTCACTGCTGGCCGTGTTCCCACAGGAAAAGTTTATATTCTCTGGAGAAAGAGAGGTTATATCCAGTGCCCTATTGAGATCACGTATTGCTTTACTAAGTAAGAACACATCTGGCTGTAGAGTACTCGATGTAACCAAGGGAACAGTATATACTGTGTGTATTTCAGCATGTCACTCACACTGATATACAATTATTACACATAAGGCTGTGAGCAAACAAAAACCTACAATTTGGGCTGCACTGCTGTTTTAAATATTAATTACATTAATAAATACATTTATATATATATA
>NW_017309006.1:2297-34959 GCF_000935625.1 Nanorana parkeri
TATATATATATCCCAAACAAAAAAATTATAATTTAAAACAATTCAATTCATACCAGCTTGGACTTTAGAAGTTAATAGTTTAAATAACAAAACCAATTAATCATGTAACCTATTATCTATTTCTATATCCTTCAATTCTGCATGTTGCATCATAGAATGAATTGCTTACCAAACTACACACTGCTGACTGCATAAGCTTAATTTATATGCCAAAGAATATAGTGTACTATATCTATAGAGACAATTATACAATGTGAAATAGTGTCAATATCCAGTCAAATGGCTTGTTGAAATTGTTGTGTGAGAACTTGTATGTAATCACATCCAGATAATAAATCTGTGAAATTGATCAAATAATTAATTGATGAAAGTAATAATAGGAGGCTGTTTCAGATCCCACCTGGTCAACCAGCACTCTATTTGCAGTCATTCGTATCAAGTTTTTTGCCTTAGATGTAATTTCTATTGTTATACGGGGACCATTGGGGGTATAAGTGATGTTTGACTTCCATGCTCAAGAAGAATGGTATAGCAAGCCTAATATAGGCTGCGAATGGTATAGCAATAGGTGCCCATACACCTATTGATTATCGTTCGGAAATTGTCCATGAATGGTCTTTCGTAGGACAATCGATCAGTTGAAGGGAACCCAACAATTCTTTTTACTGTACTCCTGGCTGAATTTTCTCGAAGTGTGAGGCTGGAAAACCTTTTTCGAATTGAATAAAAATTGATGGAACACTGCACAAGAACACTGCACATGCACAAACGAAAATCCGTTCTGTCGATCAACGAAATTTGGTGAGCTAGTATTGCTAACAAACGATTTTCAAATCGATATTGGTCTGTGCATGATGGGCTATTTGAGCTAAAATCGAAAAAGAGAGTTCTTGGCAGCAATGAAAATTTCCGAATGAAAATTGATAGGTGTACGGTTAGCTTCACACTGCCAGCTCCCTCAGCTTTTCATCACACATCTGTTTCATGCTGCAGCAAACAAAGGTTATTAGCTACGATAATTCAGCAAAACAGAACACATAACACATAACCAGTCCCAGATTGTCACTCAGATGATGAATCAACCTTCATAATTATATAAAGTTTTGGATCAGCATTATATGGTTTGCACTTATATAAAAGTGTAACTAAAGCCAAAAGTTGTATTTTAGGTTTGGATAGAATGGTGCTTGGTTAGAACCTATGTCAGCTTTTCATTGGTGTTTGTGTTCCAATAAGAGAGTGAAACTCTCCCAATTTGTCCTAATGACCAATGTCACTGGAACTAAAAATTAGGGATAAACCAAAATGTTGTGTTGCCACCAGAACAGGAATAGAGGATATCTTTCAACTGGAACACTTGTTCCATTGACAGCTATCAAAGAAGGCGGTTTCCTTACTTTGAAGAGATTTTCTTTCACTTTTGTTGTATCTGCAGAACAGGAAGGGAAGGAAAATATCTTTAATGGGGAACAGAGTGAGAAAAAAAATTAAAGGGGTTTTCAGCATTGCCTACTCCATCCAAAATGAAAAGCAAAGTTTTGGCTTTAGTTATACTTTAATAAAAACCATTGCAAAAGTGCAAAAGCAGCTCAACGTAAAGGAAGTAAGCATAGAGTAAATGCATCACTTGCATATGTAACAAGTTTAAACTGCATCAGTTATCTTGTCCAGTATATCATGCAATGTTACTTTGAATAGCACATTTCGATTTAGTTTTAGTCAGTCTTTTGACTAAAATGCCATTTAGTTTTAGTCATATTTTAGTCATCTGAATTGCTTTAGTTTTAGTCCAGTTTTAGTCAACTGAATATTATAAGATTTTAGTCAACTAAATCTACAGTAGATTAAGGGGGTTATTCATTCAGCTGCCGAAGGCATTGACTCCTGGGACTACAGCTGTCAGCATGCAGCAGGCCAATGCTCCACAGCTCCCTCCTACAATGGTTGATACTAATACCACTGTGTTCTGCCCCCTGAGTGTCAGCTCATTCCAGGGAGTGGGAGGAGACTTGCCTCTTCTTCTCACCATAAATATTCAATATACAGTACCTGCGGATGGAAGAACAGCTCCCACTGAATTTTCCTGTCCACTTCAGCTGTAGGTCAGTGTTGTCTTTGCATCCCTATCCCCCTCTCCTCCTGGCCAATCACTAAGCAAATGGTGCAAGGCTTCATTTTGTGATTGACCAGGATAAGAGGGGAATGGAGATGCAACCTCAATGATGAGGTCTATGAGACCTACAGTGCAACAGCTAGATCAGGCACAGAAGTTCAGCAGGATCTGGACTTCCACACGCAGGTATTATGAAGATTTATGGTGAGAAGAAGGAAGACCTATTATGGACAGGGTTTTCCGTAGCTTTTACGCCAGCTAAGGCAGCTGAGATAATGGAGATGGGAGGGGGGGGGGGGGCAAGAATGCTAAATGGTGCTTTTTGAGAGTGATGCCTCTAAGAGCTGGGCAGAGAGATGTTTGCATCTCCCCACCAGCTCTTAGCAACCTCGATGCCTGGAAAGCTGCGAAGGAGCATAGCTGCAGCTTTCTATGCTTCCCATCCAATCAGGAAGCTGAGCGGGTGGTCTCTGCTTCATTACTGCACCCCTGCTGGAAGAGATAAGGGACAGTTGAAGAGATGGGAATCTGGTAGTCATGTGTGCCAGCAAAAAATGAGTTTAGTTGTCATTTAGATCTTTCTTTATTTTGTTTTTCGGTACTACTGGGGCATACATTAAATCAATCTCTTTAACTACACTTGCGACAAAGGTGGAAATTATGACATTCTGTTTTATCTCTTTCTAAATGTATTCTTTTCCTGAATGGTGTTAACATTATCCGGTTTATCTTCATCAGATGCATGACCCCACCACACAATTCCAATGAGATCCTAAGGCATCTATAATCTCTACTGAAATCAGACCAATCATAAATTAAACCTCTGAACAGCAAATCTATCTTCCTCTGATGAAAGTATTGTAATAAAACTTTTCTTGCAAATAAATGTACATTATGATCACCTCAAATGTATCTATATTTGCTCTTGGAAATAATGTAAGTCCTTTATTAATTACTTCTATTTCATATGTTAAAAAATTAGATGACAAATTCATCAGAAAGTAATGTATTTTACATAGAAAATTGTTCAAGTTGGATTGTTTTATTGGGATTGCTGTCTCTTTCAAAGTGTTTTTTTTTCCAAATACTTTTTAAAATCTTCAACCAGTAAATTATACAAAGGGTGTTCTTGATATTGGGAAAAGTCCATTTGTACCTCTTGGATCCAAGTTTCCAAATATTCCAGTTGTTCAGTGTGATAATCATGCATCACACAAGACACATAATGTTCTGGGTACATTTTTCAAAATTCTGCTGCCATTTATCTTTAAACATATCAGAAACATTGGGAATATGTGGAAATATGTATATTTTATATTTAATTCTGAAAGGAAAATTAAAAAAATAATTTATTCCATCACACTTTGGTTTAGTTTTTGTCGATTTTCTTCAATTTGTAAAAAAATATGTCTAACTGTACCTTCAAAAGGCTGTCCATTCTCCCTCAATTTGGTCAATTTTTAATTTAGTGACCCAATCTATAAAATTAGATGTCATAAGGTGAGACAGGGAGAGGAAAAAAAGAGAAAGAAAAAAATTAAAAAATGAAATACATTATTAATATAAATCTAATGAATAATAATTAATGTCCAAAATACACATATACGCATACTTACAAGTTGTTTTTAAATATGTCACATGGTGATTAGTATGTTGAATAAACCAGTTAACAAATATACCACCACTTAACAAATATAACCAAAGAAACAATATATACCTATTTTACTATGTGATTCACATCGATGTACAATTTATACACATAAAGCTGTGTGAGCCTGGTAGAGCATGCAAATATAATTAAGGGAACCAGGGGGGCGCATGCACGCGGCGAACCGGAGAGGTCATGCTTTAGACCCACTCCGTCCTCCTCCGGCATAGAAGGGGAACACGCGGCGCTCACCCTGATCGCATCAATCCACAGACTTCCCGGACATGTCTTCCACGGGTCCCAGAACGCAGCAGCGGGGGAGATACACAGGTGAGAGGCAGACTCGCACTCCAGCCAAAATGGCGCCGCAGCACACAGCACTGCAGCAGCCACACGAGTCCTCACTGTCCCACGCTGACAGGGAAGACACAGACAGCCGAGCCAGCTCTCCCTCTCCCCCCCGGTCAGAAGTCTCACAAAGGGACCTACTTAAAAGAATAGACCGTATGCTACAAAAAGCACTTCAACAAACATCTAAGCAGATTACAGACAAATTGACCAAAGAAATCCGCGACCTCGGACACAGAACGTCTGATCTAGAATCCAGGATGGATGTCACGGTGGTGACTCTGGAAGCTCATGATCGAGAGCTGGACGCCATGAAAGATGATAATGCCCTTCTTCTTTCTAAACTGGAGGATTTAGAGAATAGATCACGCCGCTCAAATCTCAGAATAAGAGGCATACCTGAATCTGTTCTAGACCTCCCAGCATTTGTAACAGCATTGCTACAGGAACTGGCTCCATCCATACCGTATGAAAGATTGGAATTCCAGCGCATCCACAGAGCTTTAACACGCCGCCAACCAAACGGACCACCACGCGACATTATTGCAAAATTCTTATACTTTCGTTCCAAAGAAACCATACTCCATGAAGCCCGCACCAAACAACCCCTCACTTTTCAAGGGCATGAATATCAAATATTTGCTGACCTCGCCCCGTCCACCATAGCAAAACGACGAGATCTGAAACCGGCACTGCGGACCCTACAACAACATAAAATCTAATACAGGTGGGGTTTCCCCTTTAAATTGACCTTTTCATATCAAGGTCGTCAACATCATGCTTCTTCACTCCAGGAACTTAACGCCATCCTTGAGGAACTTCACCTGTCCCCAAATCTGTCAGATTGCCAACAAGCTCCCTCTACCTTGGAAGTAATCGCTCAGATGAAGAAATCCACCTTTTCCCCGAGGAAACCATCCATGATGTCGTCGCCACCACGTACAGCCACGAGATCCACCACACGCAATTCTGACTCGGAATCAGTTGGCTGAGGGTAGCTATTGACTGACACGGTTGATCCACTCTACCATAGCAAATATCATGCGTATTTGCTGTAAAGTTGTTTTAGTAGTTAGTAATGCTACCTGATGCTAATCCATACTTTTAAGTAAGAATACAGTTGCTTTTATTATACATTCCTAAACCCATGTATGTGAAGTGCCTTAACCTCTACTGGTTTTAGTAGTTAGTAATGCTACCTGATGCTAATCCATACATTTAAGTAAGAATACAGTTGCTTTTATTATACATTCCTAAACCTATGTATGTGAAGTGTCTTAACCTCTACTGGTTTTAGATGGTCGTGCACCGTTGAGATTTAGATGGTGCCCGCCCATCTATCTAAAGAATCGGGAGCCATTGCTCACTGAGTTCACGTTCTCATACAGGCCTACTAGTGCACTGAAATAATTCAGAAATGTTAATGTTATTGCGGTTACCGGTATTATTGTTATCCATCGGATTGTTGTTTATTTACATTTTACAGCGTGTTCCCCCTGCGGTGTCGGAGTGGAACTGCCCATCTGCCCAAAAAAATGGTAACAGTGTTCTCAAAGGAGAGGACACTGTTGAGAGATGGTTACTAAACAGACCGAGACCTTTTTCTTGTAAAAATATAAACTTTATTTGTTACAAAATCTCATATTTATCGCACCCGTAATTCCATTTCTATAGCAAAATCTACATATAAAAAAAACAACGTTGTCCATAACATTCATACATGCATACTTCCATACATACTATGCACTCCCACAAGTATAGCTCCATTTATTGTTTCTAAATTTCACCCATTTCTCTTCCTACTCTCAACCTACAGGTTCGGAACGGAGATGATCTTTCTGCCCGGGGGAGCAGTTTGTCACGTGGCACGTGGCAGACGGCTGACCCTGAGTCAAAACACGCAGCTCACACTGCTTTGTACTCACTTTTTCTATTTTCTGCCTTTTCTCTTATCCTTCCCCCTCCCACCCCTCCCAATGAGTGTGCCACTGTGTTCCCATCAGACGTCACATGACCTAAATTACTCACCTACACAACAACTATGACAGCCCTACAGTGCTTAAACGCAACCAGGCATTTCGTCAGTTCCGCTCTAGACATATAGACATTACCTGTCTTCAGGAGAGCCACTTCTCTCACTCATCCCACCCTAAGTACTTTCACCATCAATACCCACAAGTATATATGGCCAATGCTGATACTAAACACAGAGGGGTCCTGATTGGTTTTGGGCGCTCCGCTCAATTTATTTGCCACAAAGAGATCCCTGACCCTTCAGGAAGATATTTAATTTTGACAGGAACTGTTCGTGATGTGGACGCGACCATCGTCACCTACTATGCGCCTAACTCCAATCAGGTCCCCTTCTTTAGACACTTGCTCGCTGTTATAGCCACACACCAACAGGGCACCCTCCTCATGTGTGGTGACTCAAACCTAACTATTTACCCAAGCGTAGACCGCTCCACCACGGTAACCTCACCAGTGGATACATCCAGAGCCTTCCGCCTGTTACTATCCCAACATGCCCTAGTGGACTGTTGGCGTGAAATCAACCCCTCATCCAGAGACTACACCTTCTATTCCCATCCACACAATTCATTTTCAAGGATAGACCACTTTTTCACCTCCCACGCCACCTTGCCATCTATCACGAGCGCAACCATTCAACCATTCTCCTGGACAGATCATCAAGGAGTTATTATACATCTGTCCTCTTTTTGGTCAGACTCAGTTGATCGAACATGGTCTCTGAACGACTCCTTGCTAACTGACGAAGGCGTACGCTCCACCCTACACTCGGCCCTTGCAGAATACATAGCCCTTAATGACACCCCAGAAGTCTCCTCTATGATACTCTGGGAAGCACATAAAACGGTCCTCAGAGGAGAATGCAAACGTGCAGCATCCTCCCTTAAAAAAATAAGACAATCATGCTTAAATACGCTTGAAGACGAATACACGAACCAAACTCGAACATACACGGCTCACCCAACCCAGCTTAACAAATCGCTACTAGACACTGCTAGACGCAACTTAAATTTACTTTTAACCAATATAGCTGACAAAAGTTTACGTAGGACTCAACATAAGTTCTATCTCCACGGCAACATGCAAGACTCATTACTTGCATACCGATTGAGGAAACTAGACTTACATCAAAAACCACTTAGCCTACACCTGTCTGATGGGACAATATCAAGCAACCCTCGCAAAATAGTCCAAGAATTCGCTCATCACCTTTCAACTCTTTACCAACCACACAAACCCCTAAACAATGATTTACTGACCCAAACTATGGCTAACCTGTCACTACCAACACTAACTGACACCCAACGCGACTCCATGGACATGCCAATAACAAACCTTGAAGTACAGGCAGCCATAAAATCCCTTAAACCCAATAAAAGACCCGGCCCTGATGGCTTCACAACAACATATTACAAAAAATGTAGTGAACTCTTGACCCCCACTGCTTACTAATGCATTAAACACCCTCAGAGTGAACGGGAAACTCAGACAGGAATCCCTGGGCCACAGTGTGTATGATCCCAAAACCGAATTCAGACAACACCAGCTGGTCGAACTACAGACCAATATCGCTTTTAAACCTCGACATTAAAATCTTAGCTAAAATCCTTGCCACCAGATTGAATAGACTAATAGGCGACCTTATCCACAAGGATCAAGTGGGCTTTATGCCACACCGTCAAGCTGGAGACAATGTTCGCAGAACCTGTCTTTTGATAGATCTAGTGAAGAAGCGTAATATTCCGTCATTGCTTTTATCACTAGACATGCAAAAGGCATTCGACTCGTTGTCATGGCCATATCTGTTTGACATACTGCGCCGCTGGGGATTCGGAAAAGAGTTTTGCACCTGGCTCTCAGCACTGTACACTCAACCAGTAGCTTCGGTGAAATATGCAGGTTACAAGTCAACACCCTTTCAAATTTATATTCACCCTAGCAATCAAACCATTAGCCGCTATGATACGTGCACACCCCGACATCTCTGGTATTTCAGTGGCAGGGCAACATCACAAATTATGTCTTTTCGTGGATGACATCTTATTATATGTTACCAAACTGCACATAACTCTTCCTAACCTGATGTCACTCCTTGATACCTTCAGGCAGCTTTCAGGGCTGATCGTTAACCCTGCTAAATCGAAGATATTAAATATATCCGTACCTAACCACCTAAAAACATCACTAGAAGACAAGTTCCCATTTCAGTGGGAGCCAACTTCTCTCTCTTACTTGGGCATATATCTTACCTCTTCCCTCCCATCGCTATATGCGCCAAATTACCCACCACTGATCACCAAACTCACTAACCTATTAAAAATATGGCACACCTACCCCCTCTCCTGGCTGGGGAAGATCGCTGCGGTCAAAATGACGTTATTGTATCCCTTTCGTGTCCTGCCAACCTCTATCCCATCCCATATCTTGAGGGGGCTCCAACACAAAATATTTAAGTTTATATGGTCCAATAAAAAATCACGTCTTCCCAGGATGGTTATGTATCAATCCAGATCAACTGGAGGCCTAGGAGTCCCGAACCTCCACAAATATTTTCAAGCTGCACAAATTGCAACTATTGCGAAGTATCACACAACTTGGGAGGCACCTTTGTGGATTTCCCTCGAAGCGATGGACTGCGACCCCATAGCTATTGATAACCTCCTGTGGATAAGACCTAACGCAAGATTAAGCATCACTAATCCAATCACCAAGCACTCCCTCAAGATATGGGACTCGGTAAAATACTCTAGTGATCTTATTTCCCCGCATCTCCCCTTAATGTCCTTCATTCGTAACCCAATGTTCCTTCCAGCTATTGAGTCCCCCTCGCTATTCCGTATATGGGCCACAAACAAGATATCACAACTGAACAAACTCACCACTAGCAATGGAGTGGTTCCATTTCCTGATTTACAAGACTGATTCACTAATATAGAGGGGTATAACCTGTTTAGGAGGGACAGAGGTGGGAGAAGGGGGGGGGTCTTTGCATTTACGTAAAAAATTATCTAAATGTGCATATAAGGGACGATATCACGTCAAATTATGGGGAAGACGTGGAAACCCTATGGCTGGAGCTAGATATGACGGACGCTAGCCGTAAACTTCTCGTGGGTATTTGCTATAAACCTCCAAATATAAGAGAAACAGTGGGAACCATGCGTCCTACACTATCTACCCCCGTTGTTTGATCGACAACTTTTGTCGCTTTGATATAGGCCCCATCAAACTGACCTCAACCAACTGCGACAAAGATGGTGAAACTTGCTGGTAGCGCTCATCCTATACCCCCCTCCTTCCCCCCCCTTTTCTCAACTGTTCTTACCCCCCATCCTAGAAATACTGATCCTATCTAAGGATCCAGGCGATTTAAATGACTTCTCATACTTACCTGATAGATAATTCATATTGTCTTATTTTTATGTTCGCCTCTTCCAGGGCCAATACCTAAGATGGCCGAATTGAGATTGTACACATTTTTACGATACTCCGTATGTTTGTATGCTGTCACTACACATGTATGTAACCAAATATACACTGATGTGACAAAGTTTTATGTATCTTTCAATTTTATATGCTCCATCATATAATGAATTGATTACTGACTAAATTGATTGAATGAATTGATTACTCATCATCTGAGTGACAATCTGGGATTGGCTATGTAAATTCTTAATTTTGCTTGGTTTGCATACTTCATGTTTGCCTCTGCTTCGCTGCATTATTACAGCTAGTGTCCTTTCTTTGCTGCAGTATAAAACAGATGCCTTGATGAAAAGATGGAGGAGCTGGCAGCATAACGCATCCTTTGTTGGACTTGCTATACCATCGTTCTTGAGCATGGAAGTCAACGGTCACTTTTAGACCCAATATTTTCGATATAACACTGGGATAAAAATAACATCTAATACAAACAACTTTATATGAATGACTGCAAATACACTCTAGAATGCTAGGTGACTGGATGTTTATATACTGTACAATTTTTACATAACAGTTTCCCGAACTTGACTGGATATGACTACTGACTGTGATCATTTCACATTGTGTAATTGTCCTCTATAGATATAGTACGCTATATGCAGCCAGTAGCCATCATATGATGGAGCATACAGAATTGAAAGCTACATTAATAGATAATACTGTATATGATTAACTGGTTTTGTTATTCAAACTTTTCAGTTTTAGATCCCAGGCTGGTATGAATGTAATTGTTTTTAACCTTTTTTGTTCATTTTGTTTTGTTTGGTGGATTCATTGTTAGGGCGTTAGCTTCTTATTTTTTTATATAAATAAAAATGTACCTTTTATATGTATGTTTATGTGATTATTATATGCAACAGCAGTGCAGGCCAAATTTTAGTTTTTTTGGATCCCCATAATTATATTGCTGGATGTGTCTGCCAAGTTTTGAATGTCTGCCACATAACTAGTAAAGGATGACAACGAGAACTGCAAAGTGTTTGATGCACATCCAAGTTACAGTAGTTGTGCCAAGCCTGAGAACCTGGTCTGCTGATTGTTATGAGTCCTGTTATGTTGCTGGCTTACAAGAGTAACAGTAAAAGCTCATTGCATCCAGACAAGTGTGTTTAGTTACTGCAGTTGCACTATCAGCAAAGAAGCTAAGCATTCAGATTTTGCAAGAGTTTGGGGACTAGGTGCGGTGGGGACTGGGTGCGGTGGGGACTGGGTGCGGTGGCAGTAGAGGGAGAGATGTGAAGCAAACACACCACTGTGGTCACACCAAGAAAGGTTGATGCATCTTTCTGCCCCTGAATGTATGGTTACAAGAATTTGAGAGGCCTGGATTCCTACGGACGGTTGTGAGTGACCTCCCAGATTGATCCTGGAGACTTAAAGGCAAATGCCTGTTCATTATGCAGCAAGATTTTTGCCTCGGCACACTGAGACTTGTGTGGTTGTGGAGGCTCTCAATTATATAAGGTACCTCAGCTATGTTAAACTATGAAGTGATCTGTGGCTTAAAGAGAAAATGTAATCATGATTGCTTACAGTTTACTGATTTCTACCATGGAGGTTTTTGCCTTTGATAACCTGCTGTAGATAAAAAAAAAATGGTTAGCTGGTATGGACATTTGATTTTTTTTCTTTTATATTGGAAGCTTTTAAACATCCTTTTCTGAACTGCGGTTAAAGGCTGTAAAAAAAAGTAAAAAATGACAGAGAATACATATAGGAACTATAAAAACATTCTAAAAATGTCACAGAAGCGCTGTGACAAACTAGATTTCCATTATTGCATTTGACCAAGACATTGTAACCAAGCCACAATCTACAGTATAAAACATCTGGGGTCTGATTGGCTGTTACGTCTAATTGTGACAGATGTTAACCTAACAAGAGCAGCATGACTGCTGTTTAGCTTTGGTACAGAGAAGAAACAGATGGTGGTATCTATTAATTACTTGCTTGTCACCTGCCACACATGTTACACATTTGTACCCTAATGGTGTTAACCTAATAGATACAATGCAACATAATACTGCCTAGGACACAGAACCCAGAATAAATAATATTTTTTTAAAAAAGCTTACATGTCTGCCAAATAGAAAATATGCTCTTAATCACAACTTCTGAATTTTATGTAATCATTTTACAGTGGAATATATTATCTGAGTTACTAAAATTTTATTTCAGGCAATAAATGCATGCTCATTTTTAATCTGCCATTTACTTTTCTTTAGAAGATATTCCTTACTTTTTGGAAACTCGGAAATTAACATGCATGTCTCATGCCCTATCTTCAGTCATTTGCTTTCACATTCAGGGCAGGTTATACCTTGCAGGAAACTAGCCATAAATAATTAGTATTAGCTTTCATTGTGTGACCTGCATTCGTGCCAGGTTTGCATTCTGCTGATAGCACTCTCCTGATCTTTGCTGTTTTAAATACAAGGATTTTAAGCTAGATACATGGTTTGTAGAATGAAATAGCCTATGCTGTTTTTTTCAAAAAAGAAGCTAAGGACTTTTATTACATTCTTTTGAAAGACACACAAAAAACCACCATACAAAGTGTGTCATTAGTATGACATTATAGGCATTATATTATCATTTCTCAGGCAGTGCTTGAGGGAGAGCACCGTAACATCCCAAATGTCACCCAATGACATGCATTTATACTTTTCTCTTTGTGTATGATTTAGAGCTCATGTGATCATTTTTAGTTCCTCTCTATAAGATGGAGCTACCAATTTTCCATTATTTTCCATCTACCTCTTACATGTCATGGAAATCAGTCTAGTACCGTAGCTCCCAACCTTTTTTTCCCTTGGGTAACCCTTGGCAGCCCTTGGCCCGGTAACATTATTAAGGGTGCAGAGAACTATGGGAGATGAAACATTTTAAAAACTAACATATCCTTTGTTCTATCTATGCCAACTATGCATTAAACAGTACATAATGCTGCTTTTATTCACTTAAAAATAAAAGACAAGAGCACATGTGATATGACTTATTTTATCATACATTTACACATGAAAAAAACAACAACATTATTGCCCTGCACACCCAAGAACACTTCAGCAGCCTTGTGAGAATCTTCCAGGTAATACTGTTTCTTTATCCTAGAACCTCAAAACACCAAAATAAAATGTCAATAAAACCTCTCCTATAAATGTTTTGCAGGATTATAAGATCCTCTTTGATAGCTAATTGGGCAGATTGCTGCAAACTTTGTACACAAATTCCGGCCTTTCTAAACAGGCAAAGCTCCAGCACATCCTTTTAGTGAGTAGGGATGAGCTCAGTTTCAGAATAAACCCGATCTGAACCTGAGCTCTTTCAAACACAGAAGCTACATGGGCCTTCTGACCAATAAACAGAGGGGTGTGATACTTGCACTGTTGTCATTTACCTTATATGGCCACATTTATTTAAAATAGCCATGTAGTAATTTAAGGTTAATGACATCATTACATCCTGCTCCTTTGCTTACATTTAGCTGCAGTCGAGGAATTCCCTGGCTCCAACTGATTGGGCAGCAGCAGAATTATTTTCCTTCCGGGATCAGAGGAACTCCTTGACCAAGAAGGCAACCCTGCATAATAGTT
The DNA here is from genome assembly GCF_000935625.1 of Nanorana parkeri. NCBI lineage: Eukaryota > Metazoa > Chordata > Amphibia > Anura > Dicroglossidae > Nanorana > Nanorana parkeri. The sequence goes on from NW_017309006.1 coordinate 15,514, forward strand.
GGAAGGGAGCTGAAAAACTCCAACACTACTTGGAGGTCACTTAAATGTTCTATTCTGGTGTCCTCTGAGCACAAAACATTTGCCATAATTGTAAAAGATGTTATCCTATGCTTCTTGGCAAAGTCTAAAAGAACTTTCATGTTTTTTTTCAATTTTGTAATGGCTTCATTGAGCTGTGACCTTAGCGGATATACCAAGCCAGGGTACCGAGATCCGTTACAATGTCTACAGCGGGTGTGCAGGGGGAGTGCTGTTGAAAGGGATTGGGGATTTTATGTGAAATTTTTGAAAGCCAATGTGGATTTTATATGAAATGTTTGCCAGGGTCAAATGGCCAGCTCATCGCTTCTTATTTGCCGAAGCAAAACCATATATGTACAATAGTTGGCGCTAGTGTTGGATCAATGCATTCTTCATAAGAGCCGTCTTCTTAGATGGAGGCAGCTGACCACATCCAACAAGGAAATCTTTCAACACATGAAAAACAAACACAAAAAGACAGCGCCTTCTTGGGAAGTATGTTTTGGTCAATAAATAATAAATATTATTTATTGAACAACGTTTTGTAATACACAGCTAATTTAATTGGCTCCGTACCTTTTTTGTGATCTTCACTGTCCACCAGTATAGGAAAAAAATGCAGCTGAAAACTGGCGACATGCTGTGTGTTCAATTACAACATAGAGAGTAGATAAGCTGTAGAAAAAAAGAAAAGGTCAGGGGAATGAGCAGTAACAGCTTCCTGTCTCATCAGCATGAGGCAGAGAAACTTCAGACAAAACTAGGTTTTTGACTTCTAATCGTTGATGCGGTAAAATCGATGATCGATTCCGACCTCAGTGACAAAATAATTTACAGGAGCATGTTGGAAACTTTTTCTCGATCGAACGAAATTTTAACAGTGAATGTCGTTTTCATTAGGATTCCAAAATCAAATGTTAAAAATGATAATTAATTGAAAGCCTCTGGTATTATTGAACATTCTGACAGGATTTTTTGTACAAACAAGTGCGGAAATCAACCCGAGTATACCCTACTTAAGAAATCTCGATTAGCAACCAAAAGCACCAAACTTTCTCCCTGACCTCTCCTGCCTCTGGCAGCAGCCCTTCTTTCATAAACAGTCTGCAGCTGCTGCCCCAACCTCCAATTCACACTGCTGTGAAGCTTCTGCACTACTACATATGTTCTGAGTGCTTCTTTGAGATACCTAGAGATTTAAAGGGCCAGATGAAACCTAGGAAGTCTGGGGTAAGTTGACAGTTGTGTGCATACTTATTTAAAGCAAAGTCATTTGAAGATGAGAAGACTTACCACCAATGGTCCTTGAGCTGTCTTTCTTCAGCCACCATTAGTTAAAGTGTAAAGCCAAACTTTTTTTGGTTTTACTTCTGTTATGGGTCACAGGAGTACATTTACTAATGTGCTCCTCTCACTAAAAGCCAGCATATAGCATGCTAATTCCCACTATCTGCTGACAGAGCTCTTCCTGCACTTCTCCTTTAATCGATTTTATTTTTTCAAATGCAATTAATAAAACCAAGTTAAGCTGATTCATAAACATTTTATTGTGTTGTGTTTCCTACTTAAAGGAGAACGATGGGGTCAGTGTTTTCCCCCATAGTTCTCCTTAGGGTAACGGGAGGACACAAACTAGCGTCCTCCCGTTATCCTAAGCTCAGTATACCGCGAGCTACAGCTTGCGGTATACTGAGACGCCGGAGCGGATCCCGACTTAGATGACGGGATCCGCCCAGCTGCGTGGGTGACAGCTGGCTCTGCCTATCTAGAGGCAGAGCCAGCTGTACCCGCCCCCTCCCCCGTCCGTTCCGCCAGTCAGCGCTGGCAGATCGGAGCGGGGAGAGGGGAATCCAGCCCCTACCCCTGTCACGGCAGAGAGCCGTGACAGGATCGAGAGGCGAGCGAACCCGGTATGTGTTCGCTCACCTCCCGATCTACTGAGTCGACCTGTGACAGTCTCATTGTCACAGGTCGGCTAGAACTATGAGGTGAGTGAAAAGCACTCACCTCATAGTTCTTCTTTAAATGGTTGTTTTTTAGTCCAATGCTATTATCTAAAAGATGATGTAGGGGACTGTAATTGTATATATACTATAGGCTATAATTCTTTTGAAATGTAGTGTACATGTAAAACAGTTGGTGGCAGCTTTGGAACAGTTTCTCCATTCTTGTATCTAGACTTGTAAAAACATACATACTGTACAAAGTTATTATTCTTCTAAGTGAACAGTTAAATGAATAATGAATAGAATGATGCACATAATACTCTTATCTCAAAGTTGTTCAAAAGAGGAGTAATAAACAAAGAAGGCTATTAACAGTGTAATTTTCCTATTCCATGTAGTAATTATACAAAGCTATTAAAGGACGCCTGTAATAAAATAAAAATGTTGATTATGTTGTTGCCCTCAGCTTCTATATAGTAATTGTGTTGGATTTATTCTAAACTGCTATTTCTTCTAGTTCTTGTTTGTGGAATCCTACAGTCACCCCAGTGTCCCCCTGATATGGTCCACTCTTTTTTCTCCATTTTTCCCTTGTGTGTCTATTAACATACACAAAAGGCATTAAAGTAGGCCCTTGGGTAACTTTGCAAGTTTTAAAAAATCTCATTATTAAAAAAAATCTTATGTTCCAGCCTAGACTAAGCCAGAGCATCCACTCATATTCCCTGGTTATCAGACTGCAACGTTATTGCAAGTGACAAGATGAGTGGCTGCAATAGGGACCTGCTCTGTGTCAGATATTTTGAACACAGCCGCTTGCCTAACCTGTAAATATATATATCTTGCTAAGTCTGCTTTAAATTGTATAATGTAAAAGAAAATTAGACATGTAAACCCGTTAAAAATCTAATTTCCATCCAGATTTTTTTTCGTTTTGGTAGTATTCTGATCAGCTCATTATTCATTTGGGGAACAAATGCAAATGTTTGTTTTTTCGTTTCAAACATTCGGGTTATTTTTTTTAAAAAACAGTCACTTATTTAATTGAATTAATTAATGACAAAAACTGCATCAGGTATCCCCAATTCCCTTATATCTGGTCTGAATTTTAAGGGGGACTCCACAGCACAAAAAAACAAAAAAAGAGCATTGAGTCCCCCGTAAAATTCCTTGCCAGACCCTTGATCCGACCAGCAGCCCTGCAGGCAAGGAAATGGATGAGAGTGCGCCCCCCCCTCCCTGCACCATACCAGGCCACTTGCCCTCAACATGGGGTAGGGACCCAATGTTGATGAGGACAAGGGCCTCTTCCACACAACCCTCGCCCGGTGGTTGTGGGAGGTATGCGGGTAGGGGGGATATTATAGGTATCTGGGTGCCCCTTTGTTAAAGGGAGCACCCAGATGCCACCCCCCAGGTGAATGGCTAAAGGGTAAATGTTACCCCTATTGATTCACCAAATAAACATTCAATAGTAAATAAACACAAAACACAGTTTTTTTAAAATTCCTTTATTAAAAAAAAAAAAAAAAGTCCCACGATGTAAATCCAGCATAGATCATGTCATCCTGCAATGTAAATCCTCCCGATTCTCAAAGCCCGATGCCAGCCGATGCGATGTGATGAAACAAAAAATACCTGCCTCAACCGAATTTTCTTTGAAATTGCAATAGCAGGCTGGTTATTGCACCACTCACTGCCTTCTGTCAATCAGTAGGGGACAGACCTGAGAGAGAACTTTGGTTAGCAATACCTGTGAACTTTCTCTTTCAGGTCCGCTCCTTTGCAGGAGCAATAGCCATACCGCTATTGCCTATTTTAAATTGTAATAGCCAATAGCAAGAAGGCTATTGCTCCACCCACTGCCTTCTGTCAACCAGCGAGGAGTGGAGGGAGAGAGAACTTTATAGAACAATACAATATGGAACTATAGCCATCCTGCTGTTGGCCATTTCAAATTGCCATAGGGAATAGCACCACAACCACCAGGGTCAGGGTTGTGGGGAAGAGGCCCTTGTCTGCATCAACATGGAGACCCTACCTCATGTTGAGGGCAAGTGGCCTGGTCTGGTGCAGAGAGGGGGGGTGTCGCACGCTCGCCCTCCCTTTCCTGCTCTGCTGGACTGCTGCTCGGATCAAGGGTCTGGTAGGGGATTTTTTTGGTGTGGAGTTCCCCCTTAAAATTCTTACCAGACCTAAAGGGCCTGGTATGGATTGAGAGGGAGACCGCACTCTTTTTTGTTTGTTTTGTTATTTTAACTGCGGACAATAGTCTAAATAGCATTCGGACATCCAGATGCATCTAAATTTTTGTTATGCAAAATTTGCATTAGTTTGCATTCACTATTTATTTAATTCGGAAATTCAGATGCATCCCAATGTCCGAATTCATGAAAATTCATCCGAATTCGCATTTGGCACGAAACAAAATTTACATGTCTAAAGAAAACAATATGTAAGAAATGTAACTTACTTTACCTTATTTATGCTGATAAGTGTGCTCTAAACATATGCTTTTAGAAGTGAAGGGAGATGTCAGCAAACACAAATGTGAAAGTGAATGAGGTTTCTGTAGTCACATGATGGATAGAGTACACAGAGAAGACTAAAGGAGACCCCTCACAAAAAGTACAAATGGAAAGAATCCAAGATAAATGCAGTGGTGGTACCTCACACAAGAAGAGCGTTGATAATTTAAACATGTGTATGCAAATTTCACTTATGAAGCATATAGCTGTTCCACATCTTGGCATCTATAATGTACAGTATCACAACTATGTATAGAAGAAAGATTCTTAGATGCTTAGGGTGGATTTGATGCTTCCAGGTTTGAACTATCTTAGATGTGCTCAGAAAGAATTGCAATGCAAGCAGTGCAATGCAATGCAGTATGCAAGCTTCAGAAAATAAATAAATATGAACAGTGCACAATGCTATATATGTGTTTATAAATATATAAAAATACACATAATCAATCAATATTGAATATGCAAATCAACAATAAATTCACCCACCCACCCAATGAATGTGTTTCATTGCAGACTTTGAAAGCACCTTTTCATGTGAATTTGTTTTTAATTTTATTGTTTGAAGAAAACTTTTAATGGTTTTACGCTATGAGAAATGTGTGTCCTCTTTATATTAATGCCCTGTTGAGAGCCATATAAGGATGAAGACATGCATGAAAGGAGGTGGCTACTTTGTTTATCAATACCTGTCATACTAATGTATTCCTAAAAGTGCCAATAGCAGTCCGCTTTATTTGTAATGCCGCATTGAGTGCTGTAAGAGAACAGAGGTGTTGAGGAGTAAAAACTGCTATCTGGGGAAACATTGAGCACATTTTAACCATTGCAATTAGTGGTCCACTTATTTTGTTAGTTTGTTTAATTCAGAGGGAGCTCTGAATAGGTGATTACGTCCTGGATGAGCACTATTCCTGGCGCATTTTTGCAGATTGCAAGCACCATTTTTTCTATACATATGAATTGGGACTGATTATGTATATTTTTAGTTTGCACTATTATATTAATGGAAATTAGCTTTTGCACAAATTTATGTTTGCAATTTTATTGTTGATTTGCATATTCATTATTGATTGTTTATGTGTATTTAAATATATTTACAAGCACAGCATTTTATTTATAGTACAGTGTACTTTTCACATGTATTCAATTGAATGAGCAATAGTTGACTTTGGCATAGCTGCTTGTTAGGGTAGGATATCAAGTAGGTAGGAGTGCAAGTTGCTTTCTGTGTATTAATGTGACACTAAACTTAGGAGTTAAAGGAGAACTATGAGCTGAGTGCTTTTCACTCACCTCATAGTTCTAGCCGACCAGTGATAATGAGACTGTCATAGGTCGGTTCAGTAGATCGGGAGGTGAGCGAACACATACCGGCATTCGCTCACCTCTCGATCCTGTCACAGTTCTCTGCCGTGACAGGGGAGTGGCTGGATTCCCCCCTCTCCGCTTCGATCCGCCAGCGCTGACTGGCGGATTGGACGGGGGAGGGGGCGGGTACAGCTGGCTCTGCCTCTAGATAGGCAGAGCCAGCTGTCACTCAAGCAGCTGGGCGGATCCAGACATAATTGCCGGGATCCGCTTCAGCTGCGGCATCTCAGGAGGTGACAGGAGGATGCTAGTTTGTGTCCTCCCGTTACCCTAAGGAGAACTATGGGGAAAAGCCTTAACCCCATAGTTCTCCTTTAAAGCTTCAAAATGCATTCAAGTACCTTAACTATTAACATTGAAAGTAGCCACTAGCCCAAGCTCACTCCCTTGATAGATCACAATTTCTCTACAAATTAGTACTAAACCTGAGATTGTAGTCCATCATGGGAGTAAGCTTGAAGTGGTGGCTAATTTACAACATACACAGGGAACAAGGGAAACACTTACAATACTTACCTGTTCCAGTGCAGCTCGCTCCTGGCTGAAGCACTGCCGGCTGCCGAACGACTGTGAAGAAGAAGTTTGCGTGTGCATGCGCAGTAGAGTGGAGGGTAGAGGAGAGAAAATTCAACTTCAAGTGACGCAGCGTGGCAGCCAGGAGCACACATATCGGACAGACACCATGGGACCCGAGGAGTCTGCATTGGATCACAGACCAGCACCAGCGCTGGAGGGACTGTCGGAAACAAATGGAAGGAAGAAGATGATGGGATCAAGAGGCATCAAATAAGGTAAGTGTTTACAGCAGCATGGGGGGGTACAAAACTTTAATGTCACCTTAGGGTACTTGAGTGCATTTAAGCTTTAATTCCTGAATTTAGTGTCACTTTAAGTATCAAAAATTATTTGTACCAAATGAACATATAGCATGTATGCTGTACTAAATGTTGCTGTTGGAAAATTACATAAAAGATTTTAAAAAGCTAGCAGCTTTCCAAGCTGCATACCAATTTGAGCCTGGGCCTCTTCTTACCTACATTAGGTGTCAATGGAAAGGAGCCCTCAGAAAGAAAACTACAGAACCCCATTGCTTAAAGACATGCAATATGTTTTAATACAGCTCACAATCTGTACAGACGTCTGCATAAGAATGCGAGAGTTGTGAATAGTTCCCCCTCACTCTAAACCTGAAAGAATCAGCATGTCCATTGTATCTGTAGTGCCAACAACAGCAGGTAAAACATGTGAGCCCTATCAATACACTTGTAATGTGCAGTGCTGCTTCAAATAAAAGAGGTGAAATAACAACAGAGAAGAAACTAAAATAACAGCAAGAAATAGTCTTTCACATGTTGCATCTTACTATTACTATTGATTTTGATTATTCTGTGCGTTTTTCCCATAACTGTTTACTGCGGCACTTTGTACTAACATCGCTTTGATCCCTTATAAATGCAATAGCAGAATGTTGAAACAAAAAAAAATAGAAAAATAGAGGCTACCACATTCCTGGATAACTCACAATTATTCAACCAAAATATAACATAACATACATATCAAATACTTACATGAAAATAAAAACAATTTTAAAAATGTTTTATAGGTAAACTATACATGTGTATAGAGACGAAAAGAGTGTACTTTACACAAAAGAAAATAACTTTATTGTTCACAAAGCCAAAAAGATAAACATTGTTAAAAAAACTACTTTTTAAAAACACTCCACTCTCCACTTACAGGGTGGGTAATATACATAAGTCCACAAATCCCCAAACAATGTATGTAAGATCCTCTCAAAGGTCTATACACACTACTGCAGAATTGTACAGACAAATAAGTCCGGTAATCTTAGAAACATCCTGAAAAACCCAGCTCTTAATCTTTCTTTCAGATAGCCACATTGCAAATATAATAGTATATTGTTGGCCAATAATAGAACTAATATGTGTCTCTAGGTCTCCCGGATTGTACAGCTAGATTGTACAAATCAAATGGGATGCTTTTTTATGCAATAAAGGTTTGTGTACAAATAAACATGCCATCTGTGTATACCGTATATTCCTCTAGTACAGGCCATGTGACATTAGGAAGAATTACATATCCTACAACTGGATAATATTGACTCCAAGCTTCATTTGTTTAGAGTCCCCAGTACACAATAACTATTCAAAAAGAGAAAGACCTGTTTAGTGGACTTAACAAACTCCTCTCATTATTGATCTTATTCTAAAGAAAATATTTCTACAAATAGCATTTTATTAAACACTGAAGGAGACATATCCTTAAAAAAACATGTTGTATCTCTAACAATAAAATACCCTTATTCCTTCTTACCCCCACATCACAGGAACATATACTGTACATTATAAGTTTATCATTAATTCACTGAGTGTCTATCATATATTGTTACTATACATAGGGGTCTATTCACTAAGCTGCCGAGGGCAGCTGAGTGAATGACCGATCTGAAGTGAAGTGAGCAGTACAGCTGGCTCTGCCTCTAGATAGGCAGAGCCAGCTGTCACTCAAGCAGCTGGGCGGATCCAGACATAATTGCCGGGATCCGCTTCAGCTGCGGCATCTCAGGAGGTGACAGGAGGATGCTAGTTTGTGTCCTCCCGTTACCCTAAGGAGAACTATGGGGAAAAGCCTTAACCCCATAGTTCTCCTTTAAAGCTTCAAAATGCATTCAAGTACCTTAACTATTAACATTGAAAGTAGCCACTAGCCCAAGCTCACTCCCTTGATAGATCACAATTTCTCTACAAATTAGTACTAAACCTGAGATTGTAGTCCATCATGGGAGTAAGCTTGAAGTGGTGGCTAATTTACAACATACACAGGGAACAAGGGAAACACTTACAATACTTACCTGTTCCAGTGCAGCTCGCTCCTGGCTGAAGCACTGCCGGCTGCCGAACGACTGTGAAGAAGAAGTTTGCGTGTGCATGCGCAGTAGAGTGGAGGGTAGAGGAGAGAAAATTCAACTTCAAGTGACGCAGCGTGGCAGCCAGGAGCACACATATCGGACAGACACCATGGGACCCGAGGAGTCTGCATTGGATCACAGACCAGCACCAGCGCTGGAGGGACTGTCGGAAACAAATGGAAGGAAGAAGATGATGGGATCAAGAGGCATCAAATAAGGTAAGTGTTTACAGCAGCATGGGGGGGTACAAAACTTTAATGTCACCTTAGGGTACTTGAGTGCATTTAAGCTTTAATTCCTGAATTTAGTGTCACTTTAAGTATCAAAAATTATTTGTACCAAATGAACATATAGCATGTATGCTGTACTAAATGTTGCTGTTGGAAAATTACATAAAAGATTTTAAAAAGCTAGCAGCTTTCCAAGCTGCATACCAATTTGAGCCTGGGCCTCTTCTTACCTACATTAGGTGTCAATGGAAAGGAGCCCTCAGAAAGAAAACTACAGAACCCCATTGCTTAAAGACATGCAATATGTTTTAATACAGCTCACAATCTGTACAGACGTCTGCATAAGAATGCGAGAGTTGTGAATAGTTCCCCCTCACTCTAAACCTGAAAGAATCAGCATGTCCATTGTATCTGTAGTGCCAACAACAGCAGGTAAAACATGTGAGCCCTATCAATACACTTGTAATGTGCAGTGCTGCTTCAAATAAAAGAGGTGAAATAACAACAGAGAAGAAACTAAAATAACAGCAAGAAATAGTCTTTCACATGTTGCATCTTACTATTACTATTGATTTTGATTATTCTGTGCGTTTTTCCCATAACTGTTTACTGCGGCACTTTGTACTAACATCGCTTTGATCCCTTATAAATGCAATAGCAGAATGTTGAAACAAAAAAAAATAGAAAAATAGAGGCTACCACATTCCTGGATAACTCACAATTATTCAACCAAAATATAACATAACATACATATCAAATACTTACATGAAAATAAAAACAATTTTAAAAATGTTTTATAGGTAAACTATACATGTGTATAGAGACGAAAAGAGTGTACTTTACACAAAAGAAAATAACTTTATTGTTCACAAAGCCAAAAAGATAAACATTGTTAAAAAAACTACTTTTTAAAAACACTCCACTCTCCACTTACAGGGTGGGTAATATACATAAGTCCACAAATCCCCAAACAATGTATGTAAGATCCTCTCAAAGGTCTATACACACTACTGCAGAATTGTACAGACAAATAAGTCCGGTAATCTTAGAAACATCCTGAAAAACCCAGCTCTTAATCTTTCTTTCAGATAGCCACATTGCAAATATAATAGTATATTGTTGGCCAATAATAGAACTAATATGTGTCTCTAGGTCTCCCGGATTGTACAGCTAGATTGTACAAATCAAATGGGATGCTTTTTTATGCAATAAAGGTTTGTGTACAAATAAACATGCCATCTGTGTATACCGTATATTCCTCTAGTACAGGCCATGTGACATTAGGAAGAATTACATATCCTACAACTGGATAATATTGACTCCAAGCTTCATTTGTTTAGAGTCCCCAGTACACAATAACTATTCAAAAAGAGAAAGACCTGTTTAGTGGACTTAACAAACTCCTCTCATTATTGATCTTATTCTAAAGAAAATATTTCTACAAATAGCATTTTATTAAACACTGAAGGAGACATATCCTTAAAAAAACATGTTGTATCTCTAACAATAAAATACCCTTATTCCTTCTTACCCCCACATCACAGGAACATATACTGTACATTATAAGTTTATCATTAATTCACTGAGTGTCTATCATATATTGTTACTATACATAGGGGTCTATTCACTAAGCTGCCGAGGGCAGCTGAGTGAATGACCGATCTGAAGTGAAGTGAGCCGAATACTGTTCGGCTATTCACTTCAGGCTGGTACGGCTAATTTCAGCCGTACATCGGCTGAAATCAGCCTTACATCGGCTTGCTTCGCGTGGCTTCGGGTCGGCCGAACATGCTCAGCATGTTCGGCCGACGGTTCTACTGAACCGAAGGGGTCCTGGGGCCGAAGCTAGCCGAAGGATCGGCCGAAGCTACGGCCAGATCCTTCGGCAGCTTCGTGAATAGACTCCATAGTGTATGTTTTCAATTACTGCTCATAGCCATTGATTATTTTAAATTGCAAGATTCCAACCACTGATATACAGTATGTTCGTCCTTAATATCTACATCCAATATGCTGTATGTATTTAAGGATAATTCCCAAAGGGCAGGATATTCCCTGTCCAGATGTTGTTATAGTAAAAAATTTCTTGATAATGTTAGGCATGCCCTGTGGGCCACTGCAACTTGGGTCCAAATCCCAAAGATTCAAACCAAAAGGTGTTTTCACAACATGAATAGCATTTATATTTATATTTTTTACTGCATCTCCTGCTTCAAATCGTGAATAATATTATTGGCACGGGATTCATACTATAGTATCTGCCCACATGTGTCCTGTTCCAGTGGGCATTCTATATCCAATCCTCACTTAGGACGCAACAATCATACTTTGATCTATCTGCTAATTACCGCCAAATCATATTTCATATTGTCTTTGTATCCATAAAGTAGATCTGTAGCAGTTTCATGCATCTAAATATCACAGTTGTTATACATATCACTGTTGGCTTCTTTAGTTTGAATATTCACTGTAATTATTAAGGTAATCATCACAATTCGTAAAGTGTCAAACAGTCCTTCTATCATTTTGGCAGATAATCACAACAAGATTCAGCTGTTTGTATGAGCAGATATATTTATCAAGCATCCATATATTTCAAAAGAACATCCAACTTAGGTAAAGTTCTCTGCAGTGCAGGGGTCCCAGAGTAGGCCAGATACCTGACCAGTTTTGCTGGTTATTGCTGATTGCGTCAGAGATGTGGCCTGTATCTCTTACCCTCTTAATCTTCCATCTTTAAAGGGATGTGTGGTGGGAAGTTACCGCGGGAGCAGTGCTGCCCCTAGCTCATGACCTCTCAGATCCAGAGTGGCACCAGTTCACACATTACACATCTAGTGCATGCAATGACCTTTCAATGGGCAAACAAACATTCCACTTATTCAATCTGCGATCTCTCAAATGGCAGCCATTTACCCTTTTTTTAAGAATTAAGTCTGCCAATAATATGATTTGTAGTTGTTGTTATCTCTCTACAGGATTTAATAGAGATGTTGCATGGAATTCAACATCGACAGTGTCACATCGATCCACCATGAGCCGGTAAGTATATATAGCCCATCATAATTGTAACAATCTGTATGATCCACACCTTCAGGTGTAAATGTCTGTTTTCAAGTTGAGCTAAATCCTTGAAAGAAACTCTATATGTGGACAGCCTTTCAGGTACAAACATCAATTATTTTGACTGCTTCAAAGAAACAACATAATAAATATCCAGAACTCATAAGATAAATATGTTTCCTATGTAAAAACGAATAGTAAGTTGTAAAGGGAGGTACACAGTGCCACATCCAAAATTCATACATTTTTTAACCAAAGCAAGAGCGGACTTCTTAGACACTCACATGACCAACATATAGGCATAATAAAGTATACATTTATTTATTAATATCATCATAAAATGTCTAACGCACATTAATAAAAGACATACCGCCCATAATGCTTTTCATGCCCAAGCACACATATCACCTCCAGATTAACTTATTCAAAATATATACTCCCAAGTTCACTTGTATTAACACTTGATCCAAGTTGATAGAAAAGAATCCTGGAGGGATATGAAAAATTCAATACGTTTTGCGGTGTCAACCGCTTCTTCAGGAGCAGCAGGGCAGAAGCTGTTGATATAACCTCCTGAAACAGCATGACTTGAGATATATTAACGTTTACCAACAGTACATATCAATACATATAGACCCATGTGCGGGTCCACCCACAACATGTGACCCATGTGATAGGTCTATATGTATTGATATGCACTGTTGGTAAACATTAATATATTTCATGTCATGCTGTTTCAGGTGGTGGAAGATATGCCATACTTGGCAGATGGGCGGGCATCGGAGGCATGGATGGCTGTCTTTGCCTCGCCTCCCGGTGTTGGTATGCACCTTGACTCTTTTCTACCCCCCTTCCTCTGTTCCTTTTCCCTGTTCCTCTTTCCTCCCTCCCGTGTCTTTCCCCACCCCCTTTCACTCCAGATATTGTCCGGTATTAATCTGTGCCCATTTCATCATCTGTTGGCCTTTCTCCATCCAACTCTGCTGGTCATGGGTGGGGGAGGTGTTAGGCTGGATACAATGGGAGGAAGAAGAGTCAGGAGTATTGCCTCAATGGGTGGGTTTGGGCCTGGGACAGTGCTCAGATCAGTGCATGTGTGCAGTTATTTTGACATAGACACGCTGGGGACTCCTAACCACTGGCGGTGTCACCTCTGCTATAGATGTTGTGGGCGGACCCACCGATAGTTGTGGGTATATAAGGATGGTTCCCTCATTCAGTCATTGGCCATGCTGCTGATGGGATGTTACAGAGGGGACAAATTGGAGTCATGCAGTTAGGAGGATGGACACAGATTGGATAGTCTGACTGCTGGGTAAGAACTTATATGGATCAGCTATAAGTTAATGATATAATGATAATAGATAGAGCTTCCACAATAAATTATTTTGGAAATTGTTATTTATATTTATAGGATACTTGTTTATTACCCAGCTGATAACATACTGCCAAGCGGTTATAGTCTTATTCGTTCTGGAAATAGTACCTTTGATGGCAGTTTATATACCATGATACAGTCACATCTTTATTCCATGTCCATGATGTTTGGCTCCATCTGGCCCCCTTCTCTTCTGTTTTGAGAGATGTCTGTTTCCATATTGGTTGATGTGTTATACTATATCATGGATGCATGGGGTGTGATTTTCTTGGTGGCTTTAGGGACATTTATAGGTATTAGTAGTGGACGCAACTACAATGTGTGTTCAACTGCTACTAGGGTTAGTTGGAGGCATTGTCATCCATCTGCCTGAAATTAGTAGATGTGGATATTGATGTTCTTACTCAAGACTTAAAGGAATATGCATGTTTTATTAAATCTTTGAAGATTCTTTAAAAACATACACTATGTAATAACATTTTGTTGTTGATGTATATGATGATTTGTTTTTAGACATTTTATGATGAAATTAATAAATAAATGTATATTTTATTACACCTATATGTTGGTCGTGTGAGTGCCTAAAAAGTCCGCTCTGGCTTTGGTTAAAAAAAATTATGTAAAAACTAAGTAATCCAATGTGAATCCAGCTTGCAACACTGTTCACATATATGAAATATGATCCACTTTTAAATAGCTAAGTTATACATTTCATGTAGTGCCAGTCTGTGCAGCTCCTATAATTAGATGCACAGCATTTATCATGCTAAACTAAGCAGTCCTATATGAATCCAACTTGTAAAAGTATATAGAATATGACCCACCTTTAATGCAACGTTCCACAATCCATGCAATGACTGCACAGCTCTTATAATCAAATGCACAATGTTGTATAGCACTCTATAAGAGATTAATTTTAAACAGTAAATCTTGACATAGCAGTTCATGAGGCATAATTATTCCATCCGCAATGGAGAGTGTCCCAGCAAAGTTCTCAAACAGTTTCACCACATCCAGTTAACTACATTAGTAGACTGGAATATAGACTAGCTATATTCAGTTGACTAGTGAATAAACTTTTCTCTTTGAATAAAGTCATATACATGTTATGGTGTACAACATACACATTGTTATAACCCATGATGGTACATATATACCTACCTGCTCATGGTGGATCGATGTGACACTGTTGATGCTGAATTTCATCTAACTGATTAAGTTATATCTACATTAAATCCTGTAGAGATATACAGATAACTAAAACCCATAGTATTGACAGACTCTCTTCTGGGAAAAGGGGTGGGGTGGCTGCTGTATAAGAGACCGCAAATTAGATAAGCGTAATCGTTTTATCAAGGTTGCCCATTAAAATACATTTAATGTATAATGCTTCCTAATGTACTGCCTGTACTAGAGGAATATACACTCAGAAGGCTTGCTTATTTGTCTACAAACCTTTATTGGATACAAAGCATCGCAAGTGAACCTATTTGATTTATGTAATCTATCTGTACAATATCAGAGACCAGGAGCTATGCTGTGATAAATATTAGTTATATTGTTGCCCAACAACAGTCTGCATATTTAAGATCATATTTACAATATGGATATCCAAAAAAAGAGTCTGCATACTCTTGTTGTAATATTTATAGATCTGTGAGTGGGTCTTAAATACATTTGTGCGTTTGTGGACTTATGTTTAGAGCTGAGTGTTCTTATCAAGGTCTTATAACAATTTTTATCTATTTCACTTTCCAAATAATAAAGTTATGTTCTATAGTGTAAAGTATACCTTTCTTCCTCTAACCCTATTCAGGGTTTACGTATAAAAAAGAATTTGGCTTTCTTTTCTCATTGTATTTACATAAGGACGGTATTAATATATTTTAGTTGAAAAGGATAATGCTGAAAAATAGAGCAAACAATATCAAGTGCATTAAGGTTATAATTACAATCATTATTACTAGGGCCATAAATGTTCCATTGTATTTAAGAAGCCTACATAGATTTACCATTATTGTTAATATATAAATCATCACAGAGATTAATTTACACTGAAAAATTAGAGGTTTAGTGCTAGGTATTCATACCAACTAGTAAAAATGTGTACTTTAAAATAATTTTGACCAAAGCTATTTCATTAGGTAGCCACTGTTCAGTAAATCATCATCTGCTTTCTTTTTTCTCTTTGAACGTCCAGGTAAAGACTTAATACATACATTCCCAGTTCCACCTATATGCTATTGCTGATAAGGGAGTCTTACAATCCCTGTTGGATTTTCCCCATAACCGTATTTCATGGAGATTGCAACATGACATTTGAAACTACTGCTGTATGAGGAGGGATGTGACTCTATGACAGGTTGGGGCTGAGCAAATGTGTATGCAAAACCACACATATTTTCTTTACACTGCTATGTGAGCACATGATTTAAAATTGCATAAGATGCAGTTACTGTTGGTGAAATTGCATATCAAAACAGTCGGTAGAGAGATATAAGCAGCTAAAGCTATTTGTAAATAGTCACTTTTCCATTTCAAAGTATTTTATTGAGTTTTACAAAATAAACAAGATACAACCAGATGGCAGGGAAGAGAATGTACAACAGTAATGCATTATCAAAAATGATAAACCTAGGGAGACAGCCCTCTAATGCAGGTATACGATAACAAGTGCAAGAGGACGGTTGGGCATGTGCAATAGGTGCTATTTAGGGTACTGATGTCAATAAAGGAGAGGGGAAGAGGAAGCAGAGGAGGAAGAATTTAGCATGCGGTTCTCCGGAGAGGGAGGCCAAACACTAGGCACCAAAAAAGCGTTACAAAAAGATGAGAATGAAACGGGAAAATGGAGAAAAAGCAAGTGGGACTGGGCGGAAGAGGTCAAGGAGGATAAGAAAGGCGTTAGAAAGTGAGGAAAAAAAGAGGGAAGGAGAGAGCAGCTGCCCCGGACAAGCAGAGGTGAAAATCATGTGAAAGTGAGAGTCATATGGTCCAATTCAAGAAGAGCAATGGAAAACCAGGGTGCCTAAATCTTTTCATTTTTTTTATGAGTCATGTGGGGATACTAAAGAGAAGCTTATTCACAAAGAACCCCTGCATGTGCAGCTGAAATTAATTAAAGGGGGATGAGTTGTTTCTTCCAGGAGTGGGCTATAGTTTGTTTAGCGGCTAACAATATAAAATCCACCAGTTTTCACTGACAGCAAGTTAATGGTTCCATTTCAAAATGGAGCAGGGCATGCCAGGGGTCCCTGCGAATGGGTGTATGTACTAATGAGCAGATAACCCTATATATTTTCCTCCAGAAATGAACTACAAAGGGTCAAAATCACCAGGTATGCATGATGTCACTCTCGGTATTACAACCCCTAAAATAGGGACACGGGTAGGTAAGTTGCAGATGATTAATTCTAGTGGGGACTAAACACAATCTCATAAGTACTTTGTAAGCCAACTCTTGTGTCGCAATATTGCGGGAGCAACATGAAATCCAGATGTTGGACCATTCATTGAGAAGTCTAATGTGATTTAAATCTCAATGCCATTTCTCAACATAGAGGTGTTTAAGGCATGTACATTCGACGGACATTATGGGAGCAGAGATGTCCCATCCTGGGATCAAAGACTGAACCCAGTGTCTAATTTGAATATATCTAAATAACTCTCTAGGAGGGGTGTGAGACACTACGGTGTCCCAAGATAGTAACTTAGACTCACGCAGGAAGTGAGAGACAGTGGTGTAGTCATGAGTTGACCACCAGCTAAAAAGGCAGGGGTAAACATAGTATTCCGCATTAGTGTAGTAAGGGGAAGATGAGAGGATATAAGGGAGCCAGAGAATTTGACAGAGTTCCAGATTTTTAAATAGTGAAGAAATAGGGGACTATGTAGGGCTGGCCTCAAGTTATTAGGAAGCCAAGGTATAGCCTGAAAGGAATACAGGTGAACATACAGAATTTCCAAGAGAACCCATAGGGGAGGTTCTTCTGTAATATGAAGAGTGACAATTTGAGCAATTTGAGCTGCTGTATAGTATTTAATAAGGTTAGGGACCCCAAGGCCACCCTGATGATGATGGAGAAACACATCTTCCATCTTCCGAGCAACCCTGGGACGTTTGTTATGCTAAATAAAAGACATAATGTGATTCTGCAAAGACATCATGGCATCATGGAGACGTTTGGGGAGTAAAGTAATTTTGATGGCCTAAATACAGCCCAAGCAGGAAATAGGTAAATTGTTCCAGGAGGACAAAAGGTTTTTTAGTGATCGAAAAAGTGGTACATAGAATATAAGGAGTCAAAAGAGTTTGTGACACATACACAGAGTTAATTCAGTGCTTTAGAAACCCAGCTGAATTTGTAGTTCTGTTGGAGAAGATCAAGTGTGGAGGAGGGAAGAGAGATAGTCAAAGCCTGGGATTTGGAATGATTAACAACCAAACCCGAAAGTTTGCCAAAATCATCTAAAGTGGAAACGTGAGACAGTAAAGTCATACCCCTTGCACCTGCCAGAACTTCCCTATTAGTCAGTGACTCTGTTGTATAGATTAAACAGGAACTCCAGTAATCTAAAAAATTAACCCTTGCATTGGGGCTACCCCTCACTGCATGGGCAAACTGCTCATTTTGGTCTAGGGGCTCAAATAAAACCCAAAACCTGATTCTCAGTCTCATCTGACTGCTTGAGTGGCTCCTGCATTCTCTTCTCCCCCAGGATCTGATGGTCTAAGCCCTGTTGCCATCATCATCACTAATTTTATTACAGGTATTTATATAGCGCCAACAATTTACGCAGCACTTTACATAGTTGCACATTCACATCAGTCCCTACCCTCAAGGAGCTTATAGTCTAAGGTCCCTTTCACACATACATACATACATACATAGAGGGCCAACTTAGAGAGGAGCCAATTAACCTACCAGCATGTCTTTGGAGTGTGGGAGGAAACTGGAGTACCCGGAGGAAACTCACGCAAGCACAGGGAGAACATGCAAACTCCTTGCAGATAGTGACCTGGCTGGGATTTGAACCAGGGACCGCCAGTGCTACAAGGGGTCCCTGGTTAACCACTACACCACTGTGCTGCCCATTATGGTGAACTTGGGAGATAGAAGGGAAGAAAACCAAGTTCACCGTTAAAACAACAATTTAGGATTTGTATATAACTTTACCTACCTACGTCCATGGATCTACTCATTGTTTTAACATGTGTTTTTCACTGAATTCATCTTTTTTTCATCATATTCTCAATTGGCACAGTTTGTTTTCTTACAATCAAGTAGAAGAAGCCTGATATTACTCTGACTAAATTCATCACATCAGCGGAGTGGGTTACAAAGCTCTATGATGCAAGGAGAGGCTGGTCACATGACTTTGACAGGTCACATGGTTGAACTCTCCTCCCGACTTTTATTTATTTATTTATTGTTCTGCTTTTAAATGGACCCCTTAGTGTTTAACAGACTTTAATGCATAATGCTTCTCTATATTAAATTGTGTACTCATGGATTATAAACATGCATTAATTTTATATATATTGTACAGGACACCAGGAATGGGTCCTGGATGGGCGGTATATCCCTCCCTTGTTTAGGTGGTGGTCCCGTTAAAGTCACCTTGTATTCAGAGCCTCCATCCCTGACTACAGCCAGTTCTGGTAATGGAAGGGTTAAACCACCAGCCAGAGGGTGTGGAGTGTTTGGAACAGGACACATGGCTATGTGTGTTAAGCGGTAGAATACAGTCTGCCGAGACACTGCTGGGACAGCTGCGTCCATACTGGAACCCTCTGTGCGCAGGCTGGGACTCTAACCCTGAGGTGGGACTTAGTATACAGGCGCTCAGCCGAAGTCTTGTGTTTGCTGACTATAAGCCATTTACTTTGACTGTTTGTGGAAATAAATAAAAGTTTATTGTTTGATACGGCTGGCTATGGGTCATATCCGCCCTGAATATTACAATATATATATATATATAT
>NW_017309006.1:35644-51746 GCF_000935625.1 Nanorana parkeri
CATCTCCCTTCCCCCGCACCCTTCGGCGGCCAGCAGCTTCGGCATAGGGGTCGGGACGAGCCGAACATTAGGCTGATTGTGTTCGGCCCGTCCCGGCCCCTATGCCCAAAGCTACTGGCCGCCAAAGGGTGCGGGGCAGGGAGATGATGCCGTCAGATGAGCTGCGGAGGGGATCGTGGCAGGCAGTGCTGAGGTCCCCACCGATGCGACCCGTCCTGTCAGCTCTCTCTCCTCCCGGCCGCTGCAGCTACAGAACGGCCGGGAGGAGAAAGAGAGAGCTGACAGGAGGGATCGCAGCTGCGGACATGGTCTACATCTCTGTCGAATGCAGACCGTGTAGCTGAATCTGCGCCTACACTCCGATCCTTGCGGCCAGCGATCTTTCAGTGAACGCTGGCCGAAAGGATTGTGAAGAAATGATTGGTAAGGTCTGGGCTGGGGGGGGCGCCACGGACTGGGGTTGTGTGTGTGCATGTGTCTGTATGTATAAATATATACATATATATATATTAGGGATGCACCGATACTAGTATGGATATCGGTGCCCATTGTGAGTATTTGGGCAAGTACTCGTACTCGCCCAAATGCTCTGATGCCTAGCACGAGTACTTCCGGTATCAGGAAGCCGGGCAGCGCGTCATTACACGCTGCCCGGTTTCGTGATTGACCAGGAAGTGGCTCCATGCTCTCTCGTCACTTGTGATGACGCGCTGCCTGGCTTCCTGATTAGTCGGGAAGCTGGCCAATCAGGAAGCTGGCCTCGTGAGGTAAGGTTACCTTACCTTAGTATGTGCAGCCTGTCACCCTCGGGGCCTCTCCAGCGAGAATGCGGCCTTCGTACGGTACCCAGCCGGAGCCGTCCAATCAGGAAGCCAGCCGCCGTCTAATGACACAGCGCCCTGCTTTCTGATTGTCCGGAAAGCTGGCTTCATGCTCCCCCGTCATCTCATGACAAGAGAGCATGGAGACGGCCTCCCCGCCAATCAGAAAGCAGGACGTCACGTCATTACACGGCGCCCGGCTAGATGGCTCCAGCTGTGTACCGGATGAAGGCCGCGTTCTAGCTGGAGAGGCCCCGGGGGTGACAGGCTGCACATACTAAGGTAAGAGGAGACTTTCTTGTTAATCAGGAAAAAAAATTATCGGTACTCGTACTCGGTACCAAAATACCGGTATCGGTGCATCCCTTATATATATATAAGTACAGGGGTTGTATTTTTTGTTACGTGTGGGGGGTGGGGGGGGAGTAGAAGTGTAATAGGCTGCATTCACACCTTTATTTTAGGTGCAATTAGGGATTTCTGCATCAGGAACTGCGTCCTGCAACAGAAATCCCTAAATTGGCGTTTACAAATGGCAGCTGTTACCTAAGTTAACGATCAGGTGACAGAAGTTGCATGTAAACGCCTGCATACCGCATGTAAAGATACATGATATGTTTACATTCAGTTAGGAATCAATCATTCTCCCTGGACGCATCGATTGTGCATCCAGGGAGAGTGTTTTCTAACTGCATGTAATCATATCACATTCCATTACATGCGGTGTGCAGGCATTTACATGGAGCTGCTATCACCTGATCATTAACTTGAATAGGTGGCAGCTGCCACTTGTAAACACCAGATTAGGGATTTCTGCTGCAGTAAAACGCAAGTTTCTGACGCAGGAGGAGGGATCGCAGCTGCGGACATGGTCTACATCTCTGTCGAATGCAGACCGTGTAGCTGAATCTGCGCCTACACTCCGATCCTTGCGGCCAGCGATCTTTCAGTGAACGCTGGCCGAAAGGATTGTGAAGAAATGATTGGTAAGGTCTGGGCTGGGGGGGGCGCCACGGACTGGGGTTGTGTGTGTGCATGTGTCTGTATGTATATATATATACATATATATATATTAGGGATGCACCGATACTAGTATGGATATCGGTGCCCATTGTGAGTATTTGGGCAAGTACTCGTACTCGCCCAAATGCTCTGATGCCTAGCACGAGTACTTCCGGTATCAGGAAGCCGGGCAGCGCGTCATTACACGCTGCCCGGTTTCGTGATTGACCAGGAAGTGGCTCCATGCTCTCTCGTCACTTGTGATGACGCGCTGCCTGGCTTCCTGATTAGTCGGGAAGCTGGCCAATCAGGAAGCTGGCCTCGTGAGGTAAGGTTACCTTACCTTAGTATGTGCAGCCTGTCACCCTCGGGGCCTCTCCAGCGAGAATGCGGCCTTCGTACGGTACCCAGCCGGAGCCGTCCAATCAGGAAGCCAGCCGCCGTCTAATGACACAGCGCCCTGCTTTCTGATTGTCCGGAAAGCTGGCTTCATGCTCCCCCGTCATCTCATGACAAGAGAGCATGGAGACGGCCTCCCCGCCAATCAGAAAGCAGGACGTCACGTCATTACACGGCGCCCGGCTAGATGGCTCCAGCTGTGTACCGGATGAAGGCCGCGTTCTAGCTGGAGAGGCCCCGGGGGTGACAGGCTGCACATACTAAGGTAAGAGGAGACTTTCTTGTTAATCAGGAAAAAAAATTATCGGTACTCGTACTCGGTACCAAAATACCGGTATCGGTGCATCCCTTATATATATATAAGTACAGGGGTTATTTTTTTTGTCACGTGGGGGGAGTGGGGGGGGAGTAGAAGTGTAAATCCATTATTTTCCTCTGGTGATCCCCATCATACCAAGGGGTATGATGGGGTTAGCAGTTTTTTGTGTGAATGCTTCCAATTCGGCTCATATGGAGTGATAGGGACGCTGCAATTCTGGCGGGGTTTAGAGGTGTTTTCTAAAAATGTTCTCAGTAAGTGAAGCCTCTGGAGTCCAAATACAATACATAGTTCCTCTATATATATATATATATACACACAAAGATTTACAGATTTACATTTCTTATATACTTATATATAATTTTCAATCACAAATTATCTATTAGATCTGAATAACATGCCATTACAAAAAAATTATGTAAGTACACGCGCAGTAATAGACCTATCAGACCTTTCTGTGACATTGGTAATAGGGCTATGCACAGCAAGTAGGAAAAGCTAGGCCTCATAAGACTATTCTGCATGCAGGCATTTCCAATAAAATGGTAATCAAAAATGTACCACAGTTGATATCTACAAGAGAAATACTGATAAAAATGTAACTCTATACCATAATTCTTTTTTGACATATAAAGGATTTCCTTAGTGGATTGATCAACTGAGATTTATTGTGTTCATTTTATTAACATGTTTTTCAGTATTTAACTTTCCATCAATGTCTTCCAATAATACCATTATATGTTCAAAATGTACCATCAGATTTTAATCAGACATCTAGCTATCGGTATATTCTACCAGTTCTTGAAACAATTTAAATGTATGAACCTTGGGCCACATTGATATCACATTTTTCTGTGCTGTTTTAAAGCCCATCTACACCTATGCTTGTACATTGATGTATGTTGTTTGATGTATTGAAATGCATTGTGGTACCTGTGCCCATTATTTTCCTATGGGTCCTCAACGAGTGCTCACACACCAAAATCATACCTGACACTTTTTTCACAATGCACCTCAACACATTATATATGTTTTTACATGTATATACTGTTGTGTGATTAAAGTTAGGTGGGTTCTTCTTACTGCGTGAATGTGCATTGGTAGCAAATCTAAACTGAATGGGAACACTACCTAACTACTTGAGGGTCCAATGCTCCTTGATGTGCATTACAATATACGCACATAGATGTGAAGCCTTAGTGGGCACCATCCCCATGCTGAACAATTTTTAAATGGGATATACTCACCTGTGGTGCCTTCCTCTGGAGTTCTTTACCGTGTGGCCTGTTCAGCTCCATAGCTCTCCCTTCAAAATCTTTGCAGCTAGCCAGTGTACTCCCACTCATATGATAATCAAACTCACACTGAGGCTACAGAACAGCATCCTACTTAATGGTTGCAGCCATATTAGTCATCTAACACTCCTTTAGCTTTAATACTTTCTGAGATGACTGGAATCAAGCATGCTGAACAGGAAAAGCAGGATTTGGCTTCTCTCTACTGAAGGAAAACCTTGTAGATTCTGATTGGTTACAATGGACATTGGACTGAATGGTTGCTATTCTGCCTTCTGACTTTATAAGGTATGAGGTTTGAATATCATTCCTTTTAAACATGTATGTCCTTTAAAAAGTGAAGTTATCTAAAGTTGCAGTGTATCCTGTTGACATAGAAGAAGAGATGTGATGCCCCCTGGCATCTGGATCTGTACTGCATCTACCCTGTTTATACAGCATTGGGTATGGCATTAAGCTGGGCCTATACAGAACCTTCGGTCTCCCTTAAAATTGGTCATGAATCACCTCTGGACTGTGCTGGTATCAATATGCTCAGTATATTTGCTTGACATGTAATCGAGGTGCCTTCTAAGGAAGCTGCTAAGAGGTTTTTGGGCAGAAGCATTGCTAAGGTTGCAGATGTCATTTGTATGTATTTACAGCAAAGGGGCCAGAAATCACATATCACTTAGCCACATATAGACAGTATATTATCACTAAAGTTGTGGCCTGTGGGTCCACCTCCAAGAGCAGCCCT
Source organism: Nanorana parkeri (assembly GCF_000935625.1). Taxonomy (NCBI): domain Eukaryota; kingdom Metazoa; phylum Chordata; class Amphibia; order Anura; family Dicroglossidae; genus Nanorana; species Nanorana parkeri. The sequence goes on from NW_017309006.1 coordinate 40,220, forward strand.
TAAACATGCTGCAAGTGTATTTTGCTTAGTACCTTGCCTTTTTTTCTCATCCAAGGGGAAGCTTCTGGTTATGCCAAAAAAGCAAAGGGGTACACCAGTAAGCCTGTCACAGGATGATGTGGGGACAACAAATAGTGGAGAAGGTAAAGGAGGTTATGGCCTTGTGCAAGTGAAGGAGGAAACACATAATGTAACCACTGGAACAATTCAACTTGAGTATTTTTTTTCTCCCTGTCTTTCCAAATGAAGGACCAGTCTCATTCTAATATACCTAAATTAAATTTTGAGGGGATGAGTGACCCTGAAAATATACTACTCCTTCATGTACCCCTGAACAATTGCAAGGTGAGAGGGAGCCTACACTGAGAGAAGTTCTAAGTACAGTGCAAGAATGTGGCTCCTCTATTGCATTGCTAAAAACCTCAGAAGGACAAAATGAAGGAATAAATAACTTTTTATTAGACATGACTTTAAAAAAAATCTGGAAATAATCTTGGTTCTGGAATGCAGAATAAGTGATATGGAGAAGTCTTACCTTTTAAGACAAGTTGTGCATGATCTTAAGCAAAAGACAAATGCTAATACAGATAAAATGGATATTAAAAATCAATTGCGTCCAAACAACATCAGAATTGTTGATGTTCCAGAAAAAAATGAAGGGAGTAATAAAATAGAGTATATGGAGAAATGGCTTGTCTCAGTGTTTGGGAAAGACGTATTTTCTTCTGTGATTGAAGAAGAAGGGCTCATAGAGTGCCAATCTGCCCTCTCTTGGAAATTCCCAAGATTAATCCTTACTGGATTCATTATTTATTAACGCAGAAACTATTTTGGGGAAAGCATGCTTCCTTAATATTACACAGAAATGGTGGAAAGATATTACTATATACAGATTTTTCTACAGAGGTACAAATAAAAAGGGACACATTGCAGACAGATTAAAAAAAAACAAGCTAAAAGTATTGTATGCTATGCTTTATCCTGCATGACTGAGAATTGGGATGGGAAAAATCCCATCTTTGATTTATCAGATGATGCAGCCTGATGGACTGATATTAATGAAAAACATTTATGATGACACTGGCTGGAATAATATTGCACTTGGTAGTTCTAGAAGAGATTCGTTTTTCTTTTGTGGGACTACTAATTCAGGGCTTATTTTTCTAACAGTGTTATTCACAAAAGGGTGAAGAGTTTGGAGAAGGCAGGAGACGTGAACAATCTAGGACAACATAGCTGAACTGAAAAGTGAGCTGACTTGGAGACTTTTTCCAAATCAGATATTTTGGCCTAGATTGTTTACTTTTCCAGCCTTCTCCAAACTCTTCACCCTTTTGTGAATAACCCTGTAAATGTTGGTGGTTCAGTGGTTTTTTTTCATCTTTTTTCTTCACCCTCTGGTCCTTTTTTTTTACTGAGCTGGAGCATCTATTATTGTCAATGGCAAATTATGTTATGTATATTGTGTGATACATAGGGGGTTATTCACAAAGCTGTTGAAGGCAGCTGAGTAAATAACCCCGCCGAAGTGAATAGTGCCTAACAATGTTCGGCTATTTATTCTGGCTCAGTACGGCTGACTTCAGGCTGAATTCAGCCATGCATCAGCTGAAATCAGCTGTACATCGGCTGCCTTCGGTCATCCGAACATGCTTTGCATGTTCGGCTGAGCTGAAGTGTAGAGGGACTTCGACTTAGGGAGGTACTCCATTCAACATCTGGATTGCCTGAGATATAGCTCCGACAGCTCCGGCATGAATAGCCGAATACTGCCGAGCGACACTCGGCTCGGCTTATGTGACACTCGGAGCGACACTCGGCCTCCAAGGTACCAAGCAGAATAGAAAAGAAGTGAAAAGAATGAAAAAAAGTTGAAAAATCATTTTAAAAATGATAAAAAATAGAATAGTTAAAAAACAACAATATTTTAAAGAAAAGGAATTTTTTAAAATAGAAAAACATTTGGGCGGAGCTAGTAGTGACAGGTAGCTCCACCCAACTGTTTCCTATTGGCTGGCACCTGCCAGAGTCTTCTAGCAGGTCCCAGGCAATGAATAACAACTGGGTGTAGCCGACCGTAACCTCATGGGATGCTAATCTGTCATTACAACTGGCCAGAGCGAGTCGGGAGATCATGGCTGGCTACGCCCCGCTGTCATTTGCTGTCATTTGCGTGGAGGTTGGTCGGCTTCAGCCGACCATTCTCCATGCTTTGGGTTTCACTACGGCTCAGCCGAGCCAAAGCATATGCCTTCAGCTCGGCTGAGCCGTGTTCTGCCTTCGGCTGCTGTATGGGCTGTTGTGAATAGCCCGTACAGCAGCCCTTTGGTCCGACTGAACTGAAGGGCAGAGGGGCCGGAAGAGAGGCGAAGGATCAGCCGAAGCTACGGATGGATCCTTTGGCTCTTTAGTGAATAACCCCCATAATTTGTGGCAGGTGTTTTTTATTGTTTTCTTTTTTTCTCTTTTTAGCACTAGGCTCAAGCAATTGGAAACTGCACTATTTCCTATTATAATTTATATAAAGTATATTGTGTGTTTTGAATTGTGGGAAATATGTTATTATACCTAATTTTCTTGATAATGGTTATTTGAAATGTAAATAATTCTATGTATGTGGTTTCTTGGAATTAGGAATGGGGATGTCACTAAGTGGAATGCATTTTTTCACTTATTGAAACAATACCAGCTTGTTATAATTTTTTTTAACAAGAGACATGTATTATACCAGATACAGTGATGTATCTACAAGTATTTCAAGCGTATCAAGCCCCAAACCAAAAAGATTTAATATCATGCACCTTATTAATCCTTGATTGTGGTGGAGGAGCAATGGAACCACCCTTAAAACCACAATTTGATAGCAGCATTGTCAGTCTGTGGGGAGGATAGTATTATATGATCTAGCAAATGTAAATGGACTTGATAAATTAAATCCAAACTCCAGCTTTTTTAAGCAGTTACAACAGTTTTTCGTCCTTTTGGGATAAAGGTTTTACATAAACAAATAAAAGCTGACCATGGTAAGCACCCTGTCAGTTTTATATGGTCAACCCTCTAACTGCTACTTTTGCTGGACAGTTTGGTCTGGGAAAGGAAGTAGAAAAATAACAGACCTACTAGCCAGATCACTAGTTGAAAATAACAAAAAAAGCATAAAAAAGGATTGGTAAGATTTAAAGGAATGGTAATATATTTTTTTAAAAGCTGTTTTTAGGTTTAGATATGGTTTAGATATGCTTTAATTATCATTAGAGTATAAATTCTTGTTATTCCTTATATTCACATTGTGATACATAGGCTGGTGCAGTTCACTTGCATTCAGAAAGAGGTAGATTTATATATGGTACACTGTGTTGGGCTAAGTATATTACTGGTAATATTTATAATCCCCCACCACATTAACAAGTTAAGTGATGACATTTCTTTCCAAATTTATTTCAAATAATCAATATCTGTTTCCTATTGTAGTAGGAGATTTTAACAATCTTATCATGCCTGAAAGAAACACATACATATCCTCCTCCTGGGATGCAGTCACCTAATTCTCTTTCTACTTTTGGCAAGCTATTGCAGGAGCTTGGATTGATAGACATATGGTGCATAATACGCCGAGTGATAAAATATCCTGTTTCTCTAAAACCCATACAACTTTGTCTAGGATAGATTTAGCAGTAGGCTCTCCTAATAGTATACCATTAATGCATTTAATTTAATATACTGTTAGGGGAATCTTTCATTCATTATTGGTAATAAAATTAAGATTGAAATTAATAATGGAGATACTCCACTCCCTTAGAGATGAAATCCTTATTGGTTATGATTGTTTCCAGAGTCCTCTTTTATTTAATCTGACATTAATGATTTTGTGAGGTGGAATAACTATATGTCTTCTCCATTGGTAATCTGGGACTCCTTGAAAGTGTATCTCCAAGGGTTACTTGTGGGGAATGGAAGACTAATCTGATTGTGCAGATGAATAGAGCAGAAGAGACATATATTAGTAATCCCTCTAATAGTTCTGATTTCTGAGGAATTTGGAAGCAGCATAAGATCTGTTGAAAAATAATTGTGTTGAAGAAGGCGAAACATAGATTTTGTTTTCAAAGCAGCATTAGGGTAGAGATAAAGTAGGGCATTTATTAGCAACCATCTGAATACGTAGGAGCAATAGAAAATGAAATGGCCTTAGTAGTCTCTTCTACTTCAGATAGAGTGGAATCATTCTACTGATTTTATGGCAACTTCCATGCTTCTAAAGGGACATACTCAGACAAACAATTAGGTTATTAGTTAGAACAGAATACATTACAAGATTTGGAGTCGGGGATATAGAATTACTTAGATAATGAAGGTATGTACGTACATCCTAGAAGGTATGTACGTAAATATGAGGGAAAAGTTAAACTACATGACAAACTGCTTTCCATTTTGATGTCGGATGCTTATTCATCTGTTGGAAGGATTTTTAAAGTTTGCTATTCACCTGCATGTTACATTTTGCCCATTCAGTATATTAAAATGCTATACTGTGTGAATTATTGTGTGTCACAGATAGCACATTTTCTCAGTTGGATGTGAACTTATTATTCACAAGGTCTAAATAAATGGGGAGTGAGTACTTATTAGAATTTGGCCATGCTTTGCCCTATACAGTAGAGAGTCCAGTAGAGGCTCCTCCCTGTCTCCTCCCTTCAGCCTCCCCACACAGCTTGGTTACCGACCAGGGGGCAGGGCTTCAGTGGGATGGGGTGGAGCTTTGGCGGGCTGGGGGATGCCTCACCCAGCACAGAAGGCAAGGCACAAAGTGGAACCATAGAACACCAGTAGACTGCAGAGTGTTCCCTTTATGTATTATATTTATATTTTTAAAATATATTCATCTGTTAAACATATGAAAAATATGACTGGTCCTTGAGTCAGGAGACCTATATAATTATATAATGTTTTAACCTGGATTGGAGCATGACTTTCTACGTCATTTATTAATTAGGACATCGGTTTTTAGTCTTAATAAAATGTATTTTTTAATTTTTGGGATAACTGTGATTGCAGCCTCATTCTTTCCTTGTGAATTTGTTTAAACATCCATAATATCTTAGTATAAGAGAACAAGATTGTGAATTAAAATGTTGCCAAAGTATTTTGTAATAATAAAGCATGCCATATGAAGTGAACGGCTGGCCATGCATGCATAGTCTAATCATCACAAATCATCTGGTCCAATATTTCCCTTAAACAGGTGTATTCTAGTCACATGAGTGCTGTTGTTTTGTGCAATGGTGAAGGGAGAGGAAGCTGAGTCAGACAGGCTCGGTTCCGGGGAATAGAACAGTGATTTGTCAAGGCTTTTTAACCTGTTCTATTGCTTTTCTACCTGATAAAATTCAATTGATACTGGGCACTACCCCATAGAGATTGGATAATCATTTTTAGCCAGGGCAGCAGACTTTACAATCTGCAGTCTTTACACAGTTAACAGAGCTGACAATAGTACAAAGTTCATGTTTGCTAAACAGCCCAGCTCCATTGAGCACTAGTTGCTGGGCAGGACCATCTCTAGATATACCTGCTTGATCTTGAAATTCCAGAGGTCCTCTTTGCAGCAAAGGGGTTGATTGCCCAAAGCTCTAGCAATCAGAATTTAAGTACAGTTACAGAATTAAGAATTCTGTAACTGTACAGAATTAAGTTCCTAACTGACCCTAATTTCTCCCTATATAGTTTGTCAGGTTTCCCTATTCTTTTCTTACAGCAGCTTTCAATACACTGACACTATGGTTCCTCTGTGTCCCCCCTACCCCTTTCATAGAGTTGTGGCTGGCTTATCCAAATGCCCTCCACTCTTAATTGACACTTCTAAGCCTGCTGGCTATAGTACAAGAGCAATGCAGTGCATTATGTTCTAAACGAAATCTCTCCTGGGCAAATCTGCACAGAAATGTGCTGGGTTTGCAAATCTTGAACCGAGAAGATGTGGCAGCACCAATATTTCTGTCCTAACTCAGTCCCTTTATCCATTCCCTTAGGGCTCTGCCCAGTTGTCACAGTGTCTGGGGGCTATAAAGCCTTTTGCAGCCATTAGCCATGCCCCATATAGAGGCATAGTCAATAGCAACACCACTCTACCAGCACCCTGGCTGGTAGGCTCAGCAATGAATTGCCTCCCTATTAGGCTGGGTTCACACCAGATGCATTGAGACTTCACTGGCTTATTTTTTTATTTCATATGATTCCCTACTCTCAGCTGATACCACTGTCTATGGAAGGGAGTTCCACAATTTTACAGCTCTCACAGTAAAAAATCCCCTTCGCTGTTTAGGATTAAACCTTTTCTCTGCCAGTTTCAGATAGTGGCCTCTTCTGGACGGAACTGACAGTAAACAGTTTATTACTGATTATCACATCACCATTAAACAATTTGTACATTAATATCATGTCCCCTTTCAGTCTCCTCTTTTCAAGAGTGAACAAGTTTAACACTTGCAGTCTTTCCTCATAGTTTAGGTCCTCTAATCCCTCAATTAGCTTTGTCATCCTTCTCTGGACTCTCTGCAGCTCAAGGACATCCTTTCTGTGGATCAGCGAGCCTGAAAACTCAAGATGTGGCCGTACCAGTGTTTTGTACAGGGCAGAATTATGGATTTGTCTTTACAGTACATTCCCTTTTTTATACATGATAGTACCCTGCTCACCTTATTTGCTGCTGCCTGGCTTAGCATGCTGTTACTAAGGCAACAGTCCACTAGGACTCCCAAATCCTTTTCTACCTATGATTCCCCCAGTGGAACACCCATTAATGAGTAGCTAGTTTTGTATTTTTTACTCCAAAATGCATAACCTTATACTTCTCAATATTAAACCTCATCTGCCATGTAGATGCCCACCCCCCTATTTTATTTAAATCTTCCTGTAATATTTCGATGTCTCCTGTCGAGTTTGCTACCCTACAAATTTTGGTATCATCGGCAAAAATTGAAATATTGTCATTAATAACAGTCCCAATATCATTGATAAACAGGTTGAACAGCAATGGCTCCAAGACAGAACCGTGTGGCATGCCACTCTTAACCAAGGACCACTTGGAAAACTAGCCCTTTATTGATACTTACTGGACACGTTCACTTAGCCGGTTCTCTATCCAAGCATGCCCCATTTCATCAATGCCCAAAGATTGAAGCTTGTAAATTAAATGTGTATGAGGTACTGTATTAATAGCTTTTGCAAAATCAAGGTACACTATGTCCACTGTCGTTCCCCTGTTTAGGTTGCCAGTTACCTCTTCATAGAACGCTAATAGTTTGACATGAACGGTCTTTCCTGAAGCCATGTTGGTTGTCACTTATGATATCATGGCCATCAGCATATTCATGAATCCTTTATCATACGCAAGTATGCAAGTTATATCATAGTATGCATATAACTTGCATACTATCGATGTTAAGCTGACTGATCTATAATTCCCAGGCACCCTTCTCAAACCTTTTTTAAATATTGGTATAACAGTTGCTTTATGTCTGTCAGCTGGTACCTCCCAAGTCAGTATGAAGTCCTTAAAGATTAGGAACAATGGCCTCGCTATTATCGTACTTAGCTTTTTAGGTACCCGTGGGTGCAAGTTATCTAGTCCTAGGGATTTATTCACATTATGTTTTTCTAGTCCATGGCGAACCCTAGCTTCCATCAACCACAGTGATATTTTACTCCCAGTGCTATCCAGATTCTTGTTGTGTTCATTAACCCATCACTTTTCTGAGTAAATACCGTGGAGAAGAATACATTAACACTTCGGCCATTTCCCTGTCATTTGTAACCAACCTCCCATTCTCATCCTTTATGGGACTCACCTGTTCCTTTATTATCTTTTTATTGTTAGTGTATTTCCTGCACAGTATAAACTAATAAAAAAAAAGGGCTGCCAAATCTCAATATTTTTCTCTTGCTGTTTAGAAAATGTACTTGACCAAATGTATGTATGAACAGAAAATGTAATTTCTTTCTGCACTAATTTTGTACACACTTACAGATGAATCTTGCTAATGAGTATGCATGTCTGTATTACAAAGCAACATGCAGAAAGTATCTCTTGAAAATGTTACCTTCCTTCCACATAGCACTGCTGGTCCAGGACAAAAACGTGAGTTTGAATATGATGTTGTCTTACCTTCAGAGGTATTTAAAAATGTAAATTAATGTGTATTCAAAGAGAGGCAGTGGAAGCTGAATGTGAATGATGCCATTTATTCAGAAAATAAAAGATTCTGGTAGCGCTTATAATATAAATCCCTGTTGGAGTTCTTTGCCTACAAAAATGCTGGGGGTGTAAATAGATAATTAATGTGACCCCATGTGAGCACTTTGCAAACAATGATTAGAAAGTACATATCCATGCTGTGAATCTATTGCCATTGGCTGTTATTTTGAATTCATTGTGCACATAATTCCTTTAGTGGTTTTTTTTTTATAAAGCTGTCCATACATAGACACATGATTCTCCAAGAAAGATTGTCTGCTCATCTGGGAACGGATTGCTGCACCAATGGCACCCTCTCTGAAACCGAGACTACAGATGTCAGTGGCACATACACAACAGCTTTCTGTCCATTAACAAATACATCCAGTGGTTGGAAGTACATTTTAACACCCCCACAGGATGAAGCCCTACAAAGCCTAACTATCACCACTGTATCAGTTTCATCATTTGAAAAGACTTGGCTAGAGATTGCTGTTCTGCCAGATGGTTAACAACATTTAGTGCTATTTTAAATAATACATTTACAAGTAGTATTGTTGGTGTGTAAGTATGTAAACGGTCTTGCTCAATTAAGAATCTTTTACTAGCTAGCTAGTTTGATTTAATTCTGAATGTTAGTTCAAATGAGTTGCACCCGCTCCCATCTCAACAATATACACCTCTTTCCTAACACTTGTTAGACAGATCTTGGAAAGCTGACACTCTATATAAAGTGTAGCCATAAAATCATATAGTGTAAAATGTATCTTAAAAAGAGGTGAATTGTTTTTACAATAAAGCCGTCTAAAGTAGGGGTGTGTTGCAGTCTCCATGTTATGATCTTTCTGATTCTAAATAAATAATTATTTAACCTTGCGAATTTTGTTTCCTATTTACTCAAATAAAACAACAGAGGGATGTATTTGCATGATGTCCTTTCTTTAATTTCTTAGTTATTTCCCATAGATGTGCATAGACTACACAACTACAAGTATTAAACACACCCATGATCAAGATTGATCTGATTGCCTTTTGTCACTGAGGTTCACCCCTCCGCTGTGGAGTGAAGCACTTGCTATATTGACTTTTTATTTTGTTTATGAAAGGAAATGCTTGAGGGTCTCATCCTCAGGGCCTGTGTTCACGGGTCTCCTGCTTTTCTCCCTAAAATCAATAGGATTGCAGAGTAGGTCATATGAAGGACAGAAGCACCTGTGAAGGACCTCAGATTTCAAATGTAGGCTAAGCACACCTCAAAACTCTTAATTTGCCTTTAACCTTCCTTTACTGCTTAGTATTCCCCCCGTCCATTACAGACATGTGCCTGACCTCCACCTACTTTAGGAAGACAGCCCTGTACTGCCTGTCATAAACAATTTAGCAATGGCAACTCCCAGTTTTCTTCCTAACAAGTTATGTTTATATATTTACACCTTTGCATCGTGCATTAATATGCATTGCAGTGAAGCAACCCATTCATTATAAAAGGGCTGCCAAGGCACCACAACAAACCTTTTAATTAACAAAGTTTTGTTTTTCCAGCACCCTACAATGCACAGATCATTTACATATCTATTAGTAGGTTCGTTGTGGTGACTTGGGGATGTACATTGGGGTGCCATTCAAAATCAATTTTAACAGTTTTGGGCGCATGTTAGATAGAGAGAGAGCAAGGTTTCACACCCCAGTAAAATAGACTGTAACCAAAATCATAAGATCATTAAACTGAGCTTTTAAGAAACAATATTTCTCTCACAATTAACTTTGTATATTTAAAAAATATATTTATTGCAGTAGATTAAAAATAAAATTGTAACACAGAACTACTGATCCCATCTAAGGATCCAGGTGATTTAGATGACTTCACATACTTACCTGATAGATATTTAATACTGTGCTATTTTTATGTTCGTCTATTTCATGGCCAGTGCCTAGGGTGGCCGACTCGAGACTGTTCACACTATTAAGATGTTCCATACGTTTCTATGCCATCACTATACATGTATGTAACCAAATATGCACTGATGTGATGATGATTTATTGTGAAAAAAAACTTTTGGAAATCCAATAAAATCTTTTGAAAAGTAAAAAAAAAAAAAATTGTATTGGCGTAAACACAAGACTTAATACAATAATATGCATAATCCAAATGATAATACAAAATGTTGCAGTAGCCTAATTAATCATAGGAAAGTTGAACAGATGATATTATTCTTTAGATGCCTCAACATGTTTTGCCAAAAAAAGGGTTCCTCACGAGGACTTCGATTCTAAAGAAAACGAATCAATACACAACAAATCAATAACTATGTTGACATGTATTCAGACATTCAATACAAACAGCACGGAAACAATATACCAAAAAAAAAAATATATATATATAGATAATTAAAAATAGACCTGCAACTTGGCATAGACCGGCCAGCGAAAGATCAACCAGGTGGCAAAAATAGGCCAAATCCTTCGATACATGGGTATATTTTTTGTATATTGTTTTTGTGCTGTTTGTATTGAATGTCTGAATACCTGTCAACACAGTTATTGATTTGGTGTGTATTGATTCGTTTTCTTTAGGATTGAAGTCCTCCTGAGGAAGCCTTTTTTAGGTAAAACATGTTGAGGCATCTAAAGAATAATATCATCTGTTCAACTTTCCTATGATTAATTAGGCTACTGCAACATTTTGTATTATCATTTGGATTATGCATATTATTGTATTAAGTCTTGTGTTTACGACAATACAATTTTTTTTTTAATCTACTGAAATAAATAATTTTATAATATACAAAGTTTATTGTGAGATTAATATTGTTTCTTAAAAGCCCCCCTTCCCAGGTTTTGCACACCTGGCAATGGTTTAATGATCTTATGATTTTGGTTACATTCAAAATCAATGTCGCTGCAACACACCCCACCACAGTTCATGCAGTACCATACATTGAAGTAATACAGATAATCACAACACAAATATGTGAATCCTGCCTCAATCTTTGTTGGCTTGTACACCCTAATCATTAATTCTAAAATGGGTCTCCAGGCAGGACAGAAGAAGTTGTGTATCATTGGCATAAATTTGCATCTAGCCTTCTGACTGGCAGCTAACAGGAGTAGGTGCACATAGATGTTTAAAGGGTGACACAGGAGTTAAAAGATGAGATAGCGTAAAAAGTTGAAAGAGTTTTTACCCCATGTGTGGCGCTCAAAAAAGGTGGGATGAGTGGTGCTACTTGGTGGGTACCACGTTCGTGAATGGAGCGTGGGGGAATTTTTAAGGAGAGAGTTTGAAGGAGGGGG
>NW_017309006.1:51895-56553 GCF_000935625.1 Nanorana parkeri
GGGGGGGGTAGGGGGAGTGGGTTGGTGGTTTTTAAATTTTTTTTAAAATGTTTGTTAAAAAATGGGAGCGTCTTTTTTTGCTCTGCAGGTTGCAGCTTCCGTGGTGTTCGGACCATGGTGTCCAACTGGTGTACTAAAGGAAACAAAAATTGGAGAACGGAAGCGCCACTACCTGGCGCAATAAATGTGGTGAGGCCTGGTGAGAGGGATAAGTAATGTACTCACATATGGTAGGTGGATCATTCGCTTTTAGGACGGCCGTCAGATGGAATGGAGCAGTTGCGGGAGACGGTCCTTCTTGGGATGGGTGGTGTAGTGGTGTGACACAAAAACAGGAAGGTAAGATGAGGGAGGTGAGCACAAGAAAGGAGAGATTTTGTAACTCACCGCGAGGAAAGTGAAAGCTGGCTCTCAACGACGAATGTGGGCTCTTGTAGAAGGCTGCAGGATGATCCTCTGGATGGGTGCTGGCGTGGCAGTCCTGCTGGACGTCCGCGGTGTCCGGCGCTGGGGAGAGACGCTGTGCTGGAAGGTGGTGTGGATGCTGAGGTGTTGTGATGGCCCCCTGATATGCCTGGGGGCACACTGGCATATCACACTGAGGAAGAAGAAAGTTGCATCATACAAAGGGGAGGAAGCACTGCATAGCAGGTTGTTCTAATTTCTTGTGACACCCAAATCCCTACTGCAGACTCCACCAGAATCCTATGCAAATATTGACTTTCTGAAAGGTGGTATTTCAACATATTAGGGCTTGGGCCTGACACATATTCCCCATTCCTGGAAGCTTCACTTGCAGCAGATCAAGGTAGTATGTTAGTGCAATAAAAGCAGAAATAGACACCTTATGGTGTTTGCTTTCCTCTCAATTCAGGTTTGTTATTAGCCCTACTGTAACCTATTTAAATGTTACCAAGGCTCTGCTGGCAAGCAAGGTGAAAAACAAGCTTTCAGCTGTTGCCTCCACACAGCACTTTTCTGTGAATGGTTCACAGAACACACAGCATTCTGTGAATGGTCAAGGAGAGAAGGGAGGGGGGCGGTAAATTACACTATTTATGAGATCAGCAACTCTCAAATCCAAAGTGAGCCAAATATGCAGCACAAGCTGTACTATCTGGCATAATTAAAATAGTGATTTTGAAGTACATTGTGATATGGATATTTATTACACCTAAGCATAGGTAATATTTGATAACAGCAGGAACCACCAAAAATCTCTGTGCCTTGAGTTGGATTTTAAAGTTTTGTTTACCCTATGCCATTCAAAATAGAACTGTTTGCATACTAATATATACATTGTATAGTAGTAATTAGTTATTTAAATAAAAATGTTGGTCATGCATTTCAGGTATGTCAATATTAACCACATTATTTATTTAGTTTACATTATTATTTTTAATAAAATATATTCTTCTGTCTATGTATTTTTCCTGGACCCTTGCAAAAGTGTCATTAAAAAATTATTTAGTATTACTCAAAAAAACCTACTAAGCACCAGCCTGTACGTGGTAATAAAAAGTGTGCCCAAAGAAGATTTTTCACCAGGAGAAATAGTATAATCAAAGCAATATTAGTCCTCAGGATATATTTCCCAGTTAAACTGTAAATTGGGATAGTTTTATCTTCCATTTCTGGATATAGCAGGGTCCAGCCTCTCCTTTTTCACTTGTCCGCCAGGTGGCTGAACAGTTTAATTTTTTTTTCCCTTTTCATTTGTAATTTTTTCACATACAGCTATAAAAGTTAGTAAAAGAACACCCAAACCATATATTTTCTGAACACATAGGATCTGAAAAATAAAAAAGATGGTATTACTGATTGTTTTACGCTGCCATGGCATGGCAGTAAAAGAGTTAAACTCAGGTGCTTACTGCCCCTTAGTGATTCTATGAATTGTTCTTTCTTGCATTTAGTTACTCAAGACACCACTGCAGGAAACACATAACTCTTCCACAACCTAAGAGATTAAAATTGCAGAAAGAGGGATTTAAATATACTTAAATATATGGACTAATATCTTAATATCACACCATTACGTGATTATACTTAATCACACTATCAAAATACACTGAATCCTTGATAAAAAAAAAGACAAAAGTTCATGATTTACTCAAGGAATAATTTTAGGTAATCAGGTTCAGAGAATATTTTAATCAGAAATGGACAAAGGCTAGGGCTAAAATTACTCTTTGTAAATCAGTTCCCTATTCTCCTTCTTCACAGCATATTGAGTGCTAGAAAGTGATAAGTGGCATTTAAAGTGTATGTAAACACTAACAATGAACTTCTTTTTTTTTTGCTCCCTTTTGATAAATACATTATTATTATCATATTGAAAGCATTGTGTTGTATCTGTTCAATAAACGCAGAAAAATACCTGTGGAGCCTACTAGAAATCTAGTGAACTGTCTGTGCACTCTCCAGTGTTATTGACCCAGCCCAATTCACGCCCATGTTCTCTACAGACCACCCTATGTAGTTCCAAGCAGATAACACTGTAGTCCCTTGTAGTTCCTTGGGCAAAGGACGCTGCTCTTCCATGAATACAGGTCAGTCAATGAGAGAGCTTTGTCACCCTGGGACAGGAAGTGTGTTACTGGTAGGAGCACCAGATGAACCAGATGAAGCATCAGAAAAGAAGACTAATTACATTTGTTTCCTTGTGTCCTTGCGTTAGATCCACAAAAACCTCATACACCCAACCCTTACCACACCCTCCTGATGCCTTCTAACGTGAATTTGAATGGGTATAATACACACAAAAGTTTAGCAATGCATTGATTTGATTTTACTACATCATACTCCAAGGGATGTTGCCAGCAGTGTCTAAACCAGGGGTAGGCCCTCCTGCAGTGGTTAAACTACAAATCTGCCTCTGGGAGTCATGCCTATGGCTATCAGAGTCTTGCAATGCCTAATGATATTTGTAGTTGTACCACAGCTGGAGGGTTGGACTTTGCCTACCCCTGGTCTAGACTGTGCCTGATGCTACAGACCAATACATTTTCATTGCTCTTTTTACAGGCTATTCTGGCAGGATAGTGTTAGAAAGCCAGGCAGACTTAGCCTGGATCTTCTGCATTCAGCGTCCTTACATATGAAGCTTAAAATCAAATCAATCACATTGCTGTTATGCATAGAAGATCGTGAGGAGGCCAATAAGAAACAAATGTTGCATGATAAGGAAGCATGCAATGGAAATAATTTTTTTCCTATAATCTTTAGCAGATTTGAGGCTGTATTAGGCATTTGTTAGGAGAAGCAAGCATAACAAGATAATTAAACCAGGAATTGCACTGCTATCCTTTGCCCGTGACCATTTGATATGCATTTGAGATTAATTTACATGTGTTTATAATGCAATACCTGTGCATTCGAGATGTGTTAGCCATGCATTCACAATAACTCCTGTGGAGCTATAAAAGTAAATGCCAAATGGATTATTTTCTGTTCTGAATTTATCTCAACACTTGTGTACAGCTCCCTAAAAACTACCGAATTACCAGCAAATTGGGGGTCACCTGATATATATGCAGATGGAAGGGGGACTGTAGAAGTAGAAGTATTTTAGTTATACATTTAAAAGTTTAATGTAAATATTTTTAATAGTGCCTATAATATAGTAGAAAATTTGTTTCTATGTATAGTTTTTAAATATACACTGTATGTACATGAGGACTCCCATATTTATTCATTACACATCAATGTTTTGCTTCCTGTGTAGTAGTGCCTCAAAGTGTGGTGCCTTGCTGATCCTTATATTTCAGTAGAAATCTACCAAACTGGTTTGATTCAAAACAATGTCTGCAGACTCTAATGGTGGGAAACAGCCACAAGGCTTTTGGCAGCCAAAGGATATGTAACCTAGCAGGGGCATAACTGGAAATCACAGGGCCCCACAGAAAACGTTTGTATGGGGCCCTGTGATTTCTAGTTACGCCCCTTGCAGAACCCACCTGAGATCCCGAACAGCCCACCTGAGAGTGACCCTGCAGAGTTCACCATAGACTCTATATGGTGAGCTCTGCTGGCTCTCAGGTGGGCTGGTCACACCCCTGCACACCTCTTACCTGTCAGCCCCAATCCACTGTCAGCCTCCTCCACCGCGTGCCCCGCCTCTTCTGCCTCCTCCACAGTCGCTGGCGGGCCCTGCCTCCTCCTGCACCACCGGGCCCCGCCTCCTCCTCTGCTGCTGGCTGTCACTGAATCAGCAGTGGCTGTGAGGAGGAATGCGCCGATGCTCAGATTACGGTCAGGTTGTCAGTGATCTGAACAGTGGCGCGTTCCTCCTCACAGCCGCCAGTGGCAGCCACCAGGCGGTCCGCACGGAATCAGGTGGACCCCTTTGTTCTTCATCCTGGCCAGGCCCCCCTGTGCCCTGGGCCCCATAGCGGCCAACTGGGTCGCTATGGCGATAGTTCCACCACTGTAACCTAGGCTGTCTCAGTTCATGTCATACGACCAACAACATTTTCTTTCATGCCAAGCAAGAGATAATTTGTTACTCAAATTATTAATGCGATTTGGCCATGCTGACTTGTGCCTTAATGATTCATGTATAGTGTAAAATGTAATGACAGGTCCACTTAAGGTTGTATCACCTTGTTTGACGCAATCACATTTGAAAACATTTGAATCTTGTTAACCTACAGTAT
>NW_017309006.1:56987-63761 GCF_000935625.1 Nanorana parkeri
ATATATATATATATATATATATGCTGCTGAACAAGGAGTATTCATTCATTCTTGTTACAAACCACAGAGATTAGATAACACTTTCCACTGTGCCAAACAAAACACAAGGGTGTTAACAGCTACAATGCGGCGTGCTTTGTAAGAAGGGAGATAATACATCTGCGTTATTACAATAGAAAGGTGCAGGTGCTTCGCACCTTCTGCTTGTACAGACTGTGTATGTATCCTAAAAATAGATAGTGATGAATAAGCAAACAGTCCACACTCAACAATCAAGTTATATAAACACGGATGCATATAAATAGCCTTTTAGACAATGTGCTCTCCATTACCATAAATCATCTATTTTCTGGAGATATGTTCGAAGTATTGGAGTCCCCTGGAGAAACAGTATGGTCATCGGCAGTCAAGATTCACAGATATCACACCAATTAAAATCTATACAAACATGACAAATTATTTATTCTCATAACTTTCATTTGGATACCACTGGCAGCACACATAAATAATCAGATGTAACCATCTGTTAGAACTTTTGTGCATCAACATTCATAATTATAGCATATGCATATGCTAGCAGCTTATCCCAGTTTTAGTAAATTAACCCTGTGACAACGTAACCGACATAATTTACAGACAGTCATATTCAAAAGCGTGACTTTGTGAAAGTTGAATCTCTAAAACTTGAAGAGGGGTGCAGGAATGAGGAATGTAAAAGAAGATATTGACAAATTGATAACTTTTTTTAGTTGATATACCAGAGCCTTGTTGCTCCATTGTTCAGCACAAACATTAGCACAATGTAAACTTATATCATACTGTATTATTTCTAATAAAACCTTTTTAATAATAGATAAAACATTTATTCAGTAGTATTGTTTCAAGTGATATTAAAGTCACGGCCGGCTCCGTCCAGTTGTTATTGTTTAATGGCAGATCAGCATCACCAGGTCATTTGGGGACGCTGATCTGTCATTACAACTGGGCGTAGCCATCCGTGAGATCACGGCTGGCTCCACCCAGCTGTCATGCTGCGGCAGACCTTTCTCCACGCTTCAGGTGTCACTACGGCTGAGCTGAGCCAAAGCATATGCGTTCGGCTCGGCTGAGCTGCTCGGCTAGCTTTGGCTCTTTAGTGAATAAGTCCCTTAGTTTCCTGCAGAATTGGCTGCACTGGCCTTGATATTCTGTATTAAGGTCCATTCACACTAATCGAGTCTGATATGCTGTGTCCCAGCACAGTGCAGATGGACCAATCCCGGCACATCACACGTTCTTTTTTTTCTGTGACATTTCATTCAAATCTACAGGCACAGTGGGGTGTAAGGCAGTGCCGCAGGAACCCATCCCACCTGTGACAGGGCGAATTGTCTTTTCTTGCATTGGGGCTGCGCGGGAAACAATGGCCAGCCCAGCCCCAAGACAACAGACCCTTAGGGTGGCTCTTTTCCCTTGCGGGGTCTTATGGGACTACCCTTGTGTGTGCTAGTGAACTACATTTCTTCACAAATACAAAAAGACACAGCAAAGCCACTACTCTACTCCCTGCACCTCCCTCTTTCCAGCTAGTAGATGGATAGCTGCTAGAGACTGTACTGTGCCTTGAGATCTTGTACTAGTCAGGAAGTTCAGGGAAGCAGAGCTGGAGCCAACTGTTTGGAAACCTGATGACTGTAAGTGCTAAGGGAAATATTTAAATAAATGCTTTGCTGGGCAATGTATATTTGTTTGATCTGGATTCATTATTGATAAAAAGTTTGAGCCTTTAATTCTAATTTAACAGACATATTTACTTTTTAGGATAATTACTATACAGGTTGGGTGGCACTGCCCTTTGTATGATAAATAATTTCAACCCTAACTATACATACTCACAGACTTTATCTTTTTCTCATCTGCAAACCAGTCTCTATGTCAGAACATTAAAAATGCCCTTGGATCAGGGAAAACTGCCAGGGGTCATAAGTAGAAGTACTCCCAGAAACCAGCACTAAGAGGCCCACAATGCAGATACGTAGCTTATTGAGATTCTTGGTGCCTGTTATCTTATAATCTCTATTATGAGTTAGTATTCTTCTCCAAAACAATACATTGGCAGGATTCCCATCACAGCACAGTTCTACTACTCATACAAATACTGGAAACTAACCAGCAGATGTATGCTGGGGTTCTAAATTCAAATTCTGCATCGGGCAGTTTTCAGTTTGGATAAGTGGTCAACGAAAAAAGATCCATTCAGTTTTGATGTCAATATTGCATGGTTTTATTATAGTTTGCAGATCATTTTTTCTAAAGCAAATGGTCAATGAAGACAGAAAACTGGAAACTGTCATTGTTGTCTTTAAGGGTGGAGACTTTAGTGCCATCATATTGACGCAGGCTTCACTATCTAGTGAGTCTCTGACCTAGTACAAGCATACCCTAAAGTCTAAAAGGTCTCAACTCACACGTTGATTAAAGCCAGCACCACACTAGACAGTGAAGCCAAATCAGGATGAGAGCCTGGAAGAATGCATCTTTAAAGGAGAACTATGAGGTGAGTGCTTTTCACTCACCTCATAGTTCTAGCCGACCTGTGACAATGAGACTGTCACTGGTCGGCTCAGTAGAGCGGGAGGTGAGCGAACACATACCGGGTTCGCTCGCCTCTCGATCCTGTCACGGCTCTCTGCCGTGACAGGGGGAGGGGCTGGATTCCCCTCTCCCCGCTCCGATCTGCCAGCGCTGACTGGCAGAACGGACGGGGGAGGGGGCGGGTACAGCTGGCTCTGCCTCTAGATAGGCAGAGCTAGCTGTCACTCACGCAGCTGGGCGGCTGCGGCGTCTCAGGTATACTGAGCTTAGGGAAACGGGAGGACGTTAGTTTGTGTCCTCCCGTTACCCTAAGGAGAACTATGGGGAAAAACACTGACCCCATAGTTCTCCTTTAAAAAGCAATACTGCAATGGATGCTCCCATATTTCTGCCTCCCACAAGTTTCCTTTCATTTGTAAATGTAATATAAGAAATTATGATCTCAGTAGCATTGCTTTCCCATTTCAATATTCACATCTACTTAATTTTTTTAATTCTTTAATTATTCAGTCAAAGTTACCAAATATAATACATTTAGGTAAAGCAGTATGGAAATATTGACATATTGGGGTTGATTTACTAAAAGCAAATAAGCTGTTCACTTTGCAAAATAAAATTTCCATTAGCTTAGTAAACGAGGCGAAGCTCTGCTGACTTCCATCATCCAATCATGTGCAAGGAAAAATATTGGTCTTTTTTTTATTATTTTCATTTTGCTTGCATGTGATTAGGCAGTGTTTGCAAAGTGAATTTTCACCACATTCACTAAGCTAAAGAAAAATGACCCTGGAAAGCAAAACATTCCCTTAGAAAGTGAACAGCTTATTTTCCTTTATTAAACCAATTTAAAGAGTTATTCAGTGACAGTGCATATTGCCAGCAGAGACAAGGTTTGATTTACATTTATTTGCATCGTAACCTGTGACAGAACTATGCCCATAGCAGCCCTATCACTACTATGGAGGCTGAGCTGTAGGAGGGCCCAGTCAGCGCCCCAGAAATCAGGGGCAGACTGGGATAGGCGGCAGATGCAGTGGGTGCCCCAGGAGTTTATTGGGGCTACCTGTCCATTTAGCCATGTCTGCTGGCTGCTTCTTATGTCCTAGTGTCAACTTGTTCCAGAACTTATGACAGAATTGGTAAGGATACAAAACAGAAAATCTATGACAAATCTTTGACCTTATATATAAAGTAAATACATACAAATATATTAATGTTAATTTTTTTACTACAATAATAAAGTGATTCTTTCCACTTATTAACCATAAACAGAAGACCCAACTACTGGGTTTGAAAGGATTGAGTCATCGGCAGAAACTTCCCATTGCATTGCTGTGGCACCAAGCTTTATGTTTTCGAAGCCACCATTCTATACAAACAATCACTCAGCTGTACAGCAGCAGATTGTTACCAACCTTTCTATTCCAGAGTGATACAGAGAGAACAGCTTTAAAAATATTGCTTTTCAAATGTCATTTTTTTATGAAAGCATTGTCACATATCAAACAAAACAATTTCCAACTGGTAAACTAAGTTCTGCCATTCCAGGTGAACTAGGTTTATACATGTAAACAGTCTGATAAACAGCAATATAAAATGGGATTTCTTGCTTTTGAAACTTTATTTTAGAGCATTTTCTGTTAAAGAGATATTTAAAGGTACTTGGTCACTTGTATTTTAATGTTTTTCTACAATTCAGCCTTTCTCTTACATCAAGTATTCTGAAATAATTAGTTTGCCTTTTTTTTTGTAACTCTAATTTTTAGAATGAAAAAAAAAAAAAGCTTTGTACACAGTGCACCTAGCCAATTATTTAACTACTTGCTGACCGGGGTGTTTATACCCCCTTCCTGTCCAGGCCATTTTTCAGTATTCAGCACTGCAGTACTTTGACTGACATTTATTCCATCATGCAACACTGTACTGAAATTAATTTAATACCATTTTTTGGGGACAGATAGAGCTTTCTTTTGGTGGTATTTAATCACCACTACAGGTTTTTTTCCCCCTATATAATGAAAAAAGTACTGAACATTTTGAAAAAAAACCTGTTCTCCCTACGTTATGTTATAAAACATTTATTATTCCCAATTTTTTGGTAAAATATAAAAGACGGGGTCACGTCGGGTAAAAAGACACCGAACATGTCAAGCTTTAAAATTGCGAGCACCCGCTAAATCGCAAAAAAACTACCATACCGAAAATTGACCATAGCCAACGCTTTAAAAGCTTTTACCGCTCATCAGTTTAGTTTTATCAGTGATTGATGGCCCTAGAATTATTGCTCTCACTCTGACGTTCGCGGCGATATGTAACATATGCGGCGCAATGGATGTAATCATCGTTTTTGCACGTAGGCGGACTCGAGGCGTGTGCATGTGGGGGGCGGGGGACTTTTTTCATTATTATTGCTATGATATGTGACTTTTAATTTTTTAATTTTTTTTTGTAACTTTAATTTTTTTTTACTTTTTTTTCCCCTTAACTTTATTGCTATCACATAGGGAGCAAACAAGCTCCCTATGTGATAGCCAATTTGCAGTGACAGGTCCTATTTATCGAGACATCAAGGGTCTTTAAGACCCCTAATGTCACCTAGGGACCCCCAGAGAAGCTGATAAAGCAGAGACCTGCTTCACCAGCTTCTCTCCAGTTTCTGTACCAGAGAGTGACAGAGGAATTCGGAAGTGATGTAATACACATCACATCCTGCATTCCGACGAAGAGGAGGAGATCAAACGGAGATCATGTACTGAGCTCCTTTTGATTTCCGGCCGCAGAGCTACTGTGCTGGCCCTGGGCTTGCACCGGGCACAGCGGAGCTCGGGATCGCCAGCAGCGGCAGCAGCAGAGGGACACACACACCCGCACGCATATTACAAGCGATTGGGCGTCTCTACAGACACCTGAACGCTTGTATGTAAACAGCCATTTAAAAACGTCCATCCGCATTCAAGAAGCCGCTGATTGACGGAACTGTCAATCATTTGCAAGTAAAAGAATTCAGTTGTAGTTGATTCATTCTTCCGCATAGAGGTCTGCTTTAACCACCTGCTGTCTGGTCGTTGTAATTAAACGGCCGGACAGCAGGTGGTTAAAGCAGACCTCTATGCAGAAGAATGAATACAACTACAAGTGAATTATTTTACCTGCAAATGATTGACAGTTCCGTTGGGCCTCCCTTGTGATACAGGCACAAATCCAGATGGCACATACAGGTTACCTAGCTTTTTTCCACAGCTGTGAAGCAATACAGCTTGGTCAACAACACAAACCTAAAAACACTGATGAGGTGCTCACTCTGCTCTTGCTTTTATACAGCATACTCTAGTGCTACATTGACAAAAGTGTGCAATGCACTAATAACACTAACCAGCTGCATGTGTTTTTTCACAGCACATATTTCTTAATTGTTTCTGCTTGCAATTTTTTTAAATGCCTTTTAAGTAGTATAATATTCCTGGGTAATGCACACCAGTACAGAAGCTTATGTTTTCCTTTGGAAGAGCATGAGACTGGATAATTTACCCAGCTAGGAGATTGTTAGAGACAGGGGTTCAGTGTTGTCACCACATAACACAAAGTGCTCAAACAAAGACCTTTATAACAATATCACCAGCTGTTAAAGTCTTAATGATATTTTAGTGGTTAAGTTTACATCTTTTCTACAAAAAAAACAACAACTCAAAAACAAACTATGCTTGAGTTATTTAAATTGCAGTGATTGGGTACATTTTCTTATGTGCCCTGCCTGTAGGCACAGATCTATACACACAAAAATATTTTAAGGACCAATATCTGTCCACAACAACTGAATAATAGCTAGCTCTTCAATTGCCCACACTGAAGCTATTTTTTTAATTAAAGATAACTGCAAGAACAAGATGCATCAATGTGTATTTGTATGGCTTGCAAAAAATTTTAGCACTGTATTCCTCAATGCTGTACAAAGAACACTGAGCCATGTCTACCTGCACTTGAGGAGCTTACACTTTAATATCCCACCAAAGTCACATACTATTATTATTATTATTATTATACAGCTCTGACATATGCCACAGTGCTGTGCAGAAAACATAGATACATTCACATCAGTCCTTTCACTAGAGGATCTTACACTCTAATACCCCACCACAAACACACACTATTATTATTATTATTTTTAATAATAATAATATTATTATTATGCATTACTGTTAC
>NW_017309006.1:64110-79763 GCF_000935625.1 Nanorana parkeri
CTCTGACATATCCCACAGTGCTGTACAGAAAACACTGAGCCACAAATATCAGGCTCCATTTACATTAGTCTTGGCTTTGCACCAGAGGAGCTTACACTCTAATATCCCATCACAGATACACATTATTATTACTATTATTATTATTATTATTCCTAACTCTGACATATTCCACAGTGCTGTACAGAAAACACTGAGCCACAAACATGAGGTTCTGCACCAGAGGAGATTGCACTCTAATGTTCCACCACAGTCACACATTGTTGTTAATATTTATATAGCTCTGACATATTCTTTATTGTTATACAGGGAACATCAAGCCATTTACATCAGTATCTGTACCAAAAAGGTTGTTCCAACACAGTCACACAGTATTATTATTATACATTGATATTTCTGATATATTCTGCAATGTTATAAGGAAAGAGAGAATGAGAGGGAGAGAGAGACAGACTGAGAATATAAAAAAATAGACTAAAATAATTTATGTCATTGTGTCTATTTCAATTAGAGTAACTAATATTTTCAACTGATTGCTCCCTTCTTACTACATTTAAATATATATTTTGCATCCCTATACTATACTATACTAAATATATATTATGCATCCCCAGCCTAAAAGTGAAAAAGAAAAAAGTTTATATGCATACAATAAAGTATGCATATAAACTTTTTTCTTTTTCACTTTTAGGCCATGGAAGGTTTTGGAAGAATTTATTGAGCTCTGGTCTCACTAAGGTTGAAAACCACTGCTCTAAGCAGGTAGATATGGATTCTGAGAAATCCTGTCTATAAACTGATACAAAAGACTTCCAGAGTTGCACACAAAACACGTGATCAGTTGCAGGATGATTACTATTAAAAAGTAATTAAAAAATTAGCTGTATTTAATTTTTTTTTTCTAAGGAAAAATTAAATCCAAAGTAACATATAGCCCGTTGGAAGGGTTAAGGACTGCATTTATTACTGCCACAATACAGAAGGTTTCCTGGTGATTTAAACATCCTTGCTTTTGCAAATTGTACTATTGTTTTATACAGTACAATCAGCATCATATACAGTAAGTTATTGAAACTAATTGAGATAAACTGTAAGACTGAATAATTTTAAAAAATCTGTTATTTTGATTTAACAGGGAAATGAAACAAAAATAACTATTTGCAGAGCTGAAAAAAAGCTTTCTACAATATTGGAGGAAATTAAGTGTTTACAGGCTCAACACCTTAATGAAACTGGCCCTTAGGGTCAATTTAATAAAGCTGAAGTGATGAGAGAGAGCATCTTTTTGACAATTCATGTGGAAATGACGATGGGATTACTTGATATGTACAGTAAATATAACAGTCTGCCACGCAATGCATTATCAGCTGTCCTCTTTGCAGAGCTTATGTTACATTGTTTCAACAGATGTGACACTACAGTTATTACTGAAATGTTGATACAAGTGTAAATAGTATATCTCTTTTATACTTACTTCACTCATATGTAAAACTATCTTTAGAAAATGTTGGTAAAGTTTTATTTTGTTACTTAACATAAAAATTGCATATTCCAAAAAATGTTCCACACAGCAAAGTGCATTACCCTAAACAACCATTTAGAATCCATTTTGAACTATGCACCGTCTAGCTTTAGTAAAAAGATTTCTGATTGGCTGCATATGTGCTTTAGGCCCCATTCAACACCAGGGCGACAGCATTTCAGTGCTTCTTTTGCTCGTTTTTTGTTGCACCTTTTTTTGCATGTTTCAGCATGTTTTACAGGCCTTTTCTGTTCATATGTAAGAGTATTTTAAATATCGTTTTCAGTTGTCCAATGATAAGCACTCTCAGTTGCAGAAACACGCTAAAAAAAGTGTGAAAAAATGCAAAAACTAGGCTGATCTGCGCGTTTCCATTCTATAAAGCAAAATTAGCTGATAAGCACCACAAAAGAAGCTCATGGGCGTATTGTTACATTTGATTTATCACATTTGAGTGAATGGCCCCCATAATTGGTTTGCATGTGTTTCAGCGAGGAACAAAATGCACGCCAAAACGTAATGGTGTGAATGAGCCCTAACTTATGGGGCACGTTAATCCTTTTGTTGCTAACTGCATGCATAGAATCAAGTTAATGTAACTGGGCAGTTTAAGTAAACCCATCATGAGAGATATATGAGGAGTTAAGATAATGGGGGAATCCAAGGGCTTGTTGTATGTATAACAAATTTAAATACATAAACTTTAACTGTTGTTATATAAAGATCTGCTTGTGTAACATCTTCATTAGATATTTTGATTTATGGAAATATATATATATATATATATATGCACTGTATATATCTATATCATTGGCTGCATCTATCTGCATTTTGTGTGACCCACAGTTTCTCAATTGTGTTACTGTGAATCTGTTTTTTTTTTAAGGCATAGCTATTGTCTTGTTTGATTGTCACATCTCACATGGGGGGTAAACAGCAGCCTAATAGAAATCATCCAATCAGGTTACACCCAATGTACATTTGGTAGCCACTGTACAGAAAGTTGCCTAGCAACAGTTGAAGTCGCTTTCCTAGCCAATCAGGAAGCTCGGCGGCACGTCATCACCTGCCTCAGGAGCCGCTTCCTGACCAATCAGGAAGTTGGAATGCGAGTCATGATGTGCAGCTCAGCTTCCTGGTTGGTTAGGAAGCCAGGCTGCTTACCAACAGTTGCAGCTGGCTTCCTAGCCAATCAGGAAGCTGGGCGGCACGTCATGACCCGCTTCCCGGTTTCCTGATTGGCTAGGAAGCTGGCTTCACTTGTCCCTAGGCAACCTGGCTTCCTAACCAATCAGGAAGCCGAGAGGCGGTTTAATAGGTGCTGCCCAGCTTCCTGATTGCATAGCAACAAGTGAAGTCAGCTTCCTAGCCAATCAGAAAGCCGGGAAGAGGGTCATAACCCACTGCCTGGCTTCCTGAATGGAAAGGAAGCCAGCTCCATGCTCACTCTGCACTTCCTTTGACCAGACGTTCCAGTAGGTAAGTATCGGAGCATTTGGGCAAGTAAATACTCAGTATCGGCACCAATAGCGATACAAGTATCGTATCGGTGCATCCCTAGCATTAACCCATAATTACCAGGGACCTTTATGGCAAAATATTCTTGCTGGAGTTAGCTATGTCTTCCAACAGGACCGCTATAGGGCCAGAAAGCAGTGTTACTGATCATTCTTACTTCAGCAGATTCTCCATAATGTTAAAAAAGGAGTAGCTATTGGCCACAGTAAACAGACTATGGCATCTTTGTTATGGACTGTGGTGAGCTAGAGTACAGAACTGCAAAAAGCACATCTCATCAAATTGAGAGTAAGCTTACTTTAGAGTAACTCAAAATGAACCTAAACTGATCTAAAGCAGAACCCCTGGTAATTGTTTTTCTTAAATGCTACCTTCCCTCCCTACCCCATAGAGATAAACAGGTTAAATGCACTGTTTACCCTTTCCACAGTTCAGCACTGCCCTCTTCTTTCGCCTATGCTGCCAATCCTCCTCTGGGTTAAAACTGAGCTTTCACTCCTGGAAGTACCTGTACCTTGCTTCGAACAAAAAGATCTATTGCATTTACTAAGGTGGTGGTTCTAACCAGTACTGAGTTTTTTTGACAAGGTTATTTTGTTTGTTTTCCATATGTGTGGGTACTATCATAAGTTTTTGTTTTATAATGGAGTATAAATGAAAAAAATATTTTGTTAATATATTGTATGTTTCTTGTGCACAGTTTCTAGATGGAACAGTAACATCCCTTCCCTTTTTTTCTATAACGGCTGTATTAGTTCTCAAATGAAACCCCATGTCTTTACATGGCAACTTGAATTCTAAATTAATCAACAAACAACAAAGGCTCCACAGGAACACAGGGATGGATTTAAAGAATAGCACAAGTACCTGCAGGCAACACAAGGCGCCTGCACTTAAGCACTATTGTTATCTTAAAAAAAAGTTTTATTCCATGCCTGGTTTACTTTGAAGGTACAACAACACATATAGTGCAGAAGGTCTGTGAAGGTTCTTATTCATCCAGGTCATGATATATCTGTAAAAAAAATAAGTCAAGGCAACTGGACATGCTGTATTTTTCTTGAAGACATTTCACTGGTCATCTAACCAGCTTTCTCAATTCAGAATTGCATTCTGAATTGAGTAAGCTGACCAGTGAAACGTCTTCAAGAAAAATACAGCAAGTCCAGTTGCCTTGACTTATTTTTTACAGATATATAGTGCAGAAGTGCAGAGTTGCCCAAGGTAGCTGAAGACTCTGTGGGGGGGATTTATCAAAACTAGACATGTGCCATTCGTTTCGTTACGAATCGATTATATTGAATTTAAAAAGCAAAGTACATTTATATTGAAGTTGATGGTAGTTTTTTTTTAAATCTGAAATACGAAATTCGGATACGGAATCCGTTAACGGAATTCGTATTTCGTTTTGGTTGACCAATCAGAGGTTTTCTCTTCTGCTGCTGAGAGTTGCATTACAATACATGCAGGAAATACGAAATTCCGTTGACATATTTTCGTTCCGTTATGAACATTTGTTATATTGAAGTTAAAAAGCAAAGTACATTTATATTGGAGTTGATGGTAGTTTTTTTTTAAATCCGAAATACAAAATTCGGATATAGAAATCCGTTAACAGAATTCGTATTTCGTTTTGGTTGACCAATCAGAGGTTTTCTCTTCTGCTGCTGAGAGTTGCATTACAATACACAGAGGCAGGAAATACGAAATTCCGTTGACGTATTTTCGTTCCGTTACGAACATTCGTTATAGTGAAGTTAAAAAGCAAAGTACATTTATATTGGAGTTGATGGTAGTTTTTTTTTAAGTCCGAAATACGAAATTCGGATCCGGAATCCGTTAACGGAATTTGTATTTCGGATAAAAAAACAACTACCACATCGACTCCAATATTAACAAAGGTATTTTTGCTTTTTAACTTCATCATAACGAATGTTCGTAAAGTTACAAAAATGTGCCGAAACTAACGAAAATTCGTATTTCGTACGAATCAGAATTGAGTTTCGGATACGAATTACGAAATACGAAATAACGGATATTCCGAAACAGAACGAAACGAAACGGAACAAATTTTTTGACGGCGCACAAGTCTAATCAAAACTGGAGCAGACAAAAACTGGAGCAGCTGTGCATGGCAACCAATCAGCTTCTCTTTTCAGTTTGCTCAGTTACGATTTGAAAATGAAAAAGAGAAGCTGATTGGTTGACCTGCACAGCTGCTCCAGATTTTGTCTGCTCCAGTTTTGATAAATTCCCCCCTGTGTGTGCACCAAATACATTATTACCAGAAATTTCCAGTCAATCACTTTATAACTGCAGCCACGTGCGATGTTCTTCTGCTACATATAAAAGTGTATCTAGTGACTACCATTTTCTGATTCTGGTATATTTGGTACAAAAATGCATGTGAAAAAGGGAAGAATGCATGCTCCCTTCAATGCAAATATAAGGTAGCCTAAAGGATGACTAAACCTAAGATCAAAAACTGTCCTTGCCACTTCATGTAAGCTCAACTGCAAGCAAAACAATCTTATCTTTCTTCTCTAAACTACCAAATTTTGTATCCCCATTTAATGGAGATAAACAAAAGCAGACTGTAGTCCAACTTGGGAAGCAACCATTGTTTCCTCCATAGATGCCCTGGAAGAGTGAGCATAGCCACCCTGGGACAGTATGTATGTTACAAAGTCTAAGAATGTCACCAGCACACCATTTAAACATGAAAAAAATTCAGCTTAATGACACATGCATGTCATTCAATACAAACGTTTTCGGGGCCTCACAGGGTCCCCTTCATCAGGCTCAGAAGGACAGTGAATAACACAAACCACACCACTTATAAAGGACAATGAAGTGAAGTAATCAAGTGCATAACAGTAGAACCCCCCACCCCCCACTGCTATAATTCAAATCAACTTACATGTTAGAGAATATGTTTGCTGCACGAAACGGGCGCGTACCGCTGCACGACCGTTAGCTGTACTCGCAGCAGCCAGTTGTCATGGGAACAGAACGCTTAGCCCGTAGACAGCCAGCTCTGCCCCATCCGCTGGTACTTCCGCTATATGTTATTCACAAGTTTACTAGGTGAAAAAAAAGGGGGAAGATGAGCCTGATAAGGGAAAACAAATGTAGCCACCACATGCAAAGGCTGGTAAGCTGCAATATATTGAAGTTTAGCTTTTGTGTTTAGATGCTGTTTAAGGAACATGAACATTTCAAGGGCTGCCAGGGCTGCTATCTTTATTATAACTCTAGCATGTGCCTGCTGTCCAGACGCATAATCATCTCAGCACATATCTCAAAGGATAGCATGAGCATTGAAGGGTGAAAGGTTATATAGTATTTGTAAACTTACTTTATTTCCCTGGA
This sequence comes from Nanorana parkeri, assembly GCF_000935625.1. Taxonomy (NCBI): domain Eukaryota; kingdom Metazoa; phylum Chordata; class Amphibia; order Anura; family Dicroglossidae; genus Nanorana; species Nanorana parkeri. Next base: position 70,520 of record NW_017309006.1, read on the forward strand.
TATAATTTAGGAGATAATATGTTAAATACAAATTGTCTCCCCAGCAGTTTAATTTGGAACACTTCATTATATTAGCTTGTGTACATTATGTTATATACTATATTGTATTTCTGTTAATTTTTGTAATGTTCAACAAACGATGTTGTTGAATGTTCGCTTACTCTGTATGCGTTATTTGCCTATACATTATTCTGTCATCTTTCTCTCTACAGGCACTACCAGATGTAAGGTTCACAAAGTAAAATGCAACATTGCTTTGCAACAACAATGCTGTTTATACTTTTTGCCTCTGGCAAGGTTAAATTATATATATGACATTAAGCCCAATGGAAGGATTTTTTTTCGGCGCTCCCAGCTTTTGATCAGATTTTATTTTGTTTTGTTATATTTCTGTACTTTTAAATACCATATTAATATTGACAGGTAACTCTGAGAAATAGTTTTCACCTACTATTCATCAGTTCATTATCATCAGGCTGTCCTCTATTATATTTAGCGCTGTTTTGATACCTGATATTTGTAATATTTCTTACTCCTAAAATCCTACTATTATGGAAAATCAAAAGCTTCATGTACGTATTATCCATTCGAGTTTAATCCTTTGCAGAAAGAATTACACATTTGTTACTATGTTTCTGGGTGGTAGTGCAGAATTGGACTGTACAGTATAATTCTGTGTTGCAGCTTCCCTTTAAAACTAAAGAGGAATGAGCTAGCATCATTGGAAAAGACCATCTTTTTAATTAAATACACTGCTATTTTAAGGAATAGAAAAATAATTTTAAGGAACAGCAAACCTGGTCAGTTTGGTAAATTCTAGAGATGGCACTAACTCATTAGGCAAGTTGCTTTACCTTTGGCGAGTTTAATGGAAACCTGTCATTAGAGAAATATATTTGATGCCTTGCTCCATTTGAAGTTAAAGTCAATGCTTTTATTTGAACCACCTAGTAAAGTTAGTTACCTAGCTACATTGACCAATTGGTTATTGACAAGCAATTAGTTTATTTTATCTATGCCCTATATATCTTGACCCAATGTTTAAAGTTGCAGAAATGCCATTAGTAAACAATTAGGCTTAATCAGTAAGGCAATTCAAAGATCAACGGTGACTGGACTTTGCGCATAATTATTTAATTATAATTATTTCTCTTTGAAGCCTGCTTTTTTACCAAATAAATACAAACTTTTCCATATTCCATAAATATAGTGACCTTTGCATAATGAATGCACCCCATTTAGGGAGTTTTTCTTAAAACGTGTAGCAGTTTATTTTGCAAGTTAACCACATACAACACTTTAATTAGGTCTCTAATTTGCTTTATCACCTGAAATAAATATACTTCACTATCTATGCTCTTCCACTTACTGTGCTTTTCCTTGCAGCTTCATCTACTAAGTGGATCTAAAGTATTCTGTGGACTAAGACACCACAATAGAGCAAATTACTTCAATAGTAACACTCGTCAGTCAAATGACATGCAAAAAATCCTATTAGGATTGCATATGGCCATCTCCCTGAGGGATTTATAATGGAGCAGGTTTATACATAGGACTGCAAGCTATTCTGAACAATTTCAAAGTGCAGTTAGAGGTACAACCCGAGGGAGAGAGCATTAACATTCAATGTACCACCCAAGCCTGAGATCTTTAACCCTTTGTTAGGACAGAGGTCACATCTAGTTTACAACTGATAATTAAATCTGCGAGCACAATACACACAGGATTAAATATGAAAAACATAACGCTACAGCCCCTCCTTAACATCACATAGCAGGAGAAAACTAGGTAGGATTTTTAGGCACATAAGAAGCACAAAAAAAGGTAAGCAGCAATGTTCTCATTTTTTCAGTTATGATATGGGAACATGTGACAAATATAAAATAGGTGTTATCCTAATTTGGCTGCAAATGTGGAAAAATACTTTAAAAACTTAGGCAATCTACAGTTCTTCTACTCCAATAAGTAACCAGCTGGGGGAAGCGGTTGTTAGTTTAGGTCAGATGGGCAAGTCAAGGTGATTTAAGCATAGTTTGAAATTAAGTTGTCATTTCATTTAATTTTCTTATTATTTCACAACTATATTGGATTGTTTATAAAAGAAAAAATAGTAGTGTTTTTTATAACAACTTTTATGAAATATTTTCTTTTTCTAAATTGAACAGGAAATAAATAACAAGAAGCTACCGACAGAAGAGGTCAAGGATTGCAATAGACAGAACATCCAATTTCCCCCGGTTTTATTATAAATAAACCCTATAGTTTATCATTAGATATCAAATGACACAGGCGATATAATTCAGCTCATCACGGCTGCTGTAAAAATATACAGCTGCATCATGAATTCTCACTTGAAAATAACAACTCTGTTTGTTTTATTAATAAGGCAACAATAAGCACAGTAAAAATGTGACAGCTCATGCCAAACCATCAAAAATTATCTTTCTTTCATCCGTCTCCTTTAATTGGATGATGATAAATTTAACTTGATACTGTGGGTTAGTGTACCTTGCACATCACCCCTGAAATTATGCAATTGTGCTATTAAAGGGATAGTCTATCTATTATATTTTAGTTACAAATGGAGTTTGGTGGAGTGAGTTACCTGGTAGCTTCTTTTACTATGTATTCCATTGGTGATACTTTCCTGCCAGAGTTTATAGCTATATTTCTCTGCATCTTGGAGTTCTTGGTGTATAAATATTTCCTGGCTCACCATTATAGCATACCTTTGGGCCAACTCCACTCCTTGACCTCTCAGGACAACCTCTCAGTAGCAAGAAAAGAGCAGCACACTCCCTCCTCCCAAATGCTAAAGACAATCACTCAGTGTTAGCTTTTCTTTCCGTTTTAAGTACTCCTATATTGCCTACTAAGGTGCAACCTCTCCTGGGTAAAATATTCCCCTTTTGGAGTAAATCCTCCAGATGGGAAATGCCCCAGTTCCAGACATGTGTATAGGGCCTAACCCAAAAGGCTGGTTCTTTATTTATTTTTTGCCTACTTGGCAATCTCTGTTTTCTACTTGCTAAGTTCTGCAATTTCTCACTTATGATCTTCTTCCCATTGCCTTTCCTTCTCTTCTTTCCCCAGCTACATGCTGGGGTATAGCATGAGAGCATGCAAAATTATAAAGGACAAGGTTGTTCTAAGCAAAAGGGGAAGTGCACTGCAACAGCAAGAAGAGAGCTGTCTTCTCTAGGAGACATGAGATGAAGACCAATGAAGAAACAGGATGTCACCAGCACACAAGAGAAATGTGTGCAAGCAAACTTATTTTATTGACGCATAGACACATTGCCAATATGAGCCTGATAAAGGGTCCCTGTGCAGCCATGAATGTTGCCATTCTTGTGACAATATGTATATGCGTCAACAAAACACGTTTGCTTGGACACATTTCTCCAGTGTGCTGGTCTTCATCTCATCCAATAGGTATCCCACCACACTCCTTACTGAAGTGACTGCTGAAGTACTAATGTTACTGCGGATGGCAACACTCAGCTAAATGAAGAAACAAAATGCACAAGCACACTGGAGAAATGTGCCCAAGCAAACGTCTTATTGACGCATAGGCATACTGTCAGAAGAATGGCAATGTTTCAGGGTAGCCTGACGAAGGGTCCCTGGGCACCCTGCGAAATGTATACAGACAATACAAGCTGTTGTAAGATTACAGATGGACATTTGGAAATCAGTCAGACAGCTTGGCATCTTAAACCAATATAACCTCAAGGAGATATAACTGGTCTATGCCAAAAATTACCTGACCACACCAACTCTTCTCCCTTTGGCTGAAAAGTGATATCTTAATTACAATGCACAGTAGTTGGTTAGCATAATAACTAAGTAGTCGGTACCAATTAATTGTTTAGCTGTCTAATGTAGACATCTAAGCATGAGACAGAAGACAACAATTCAGTTCACACCTTGGGCGGTGTACATACATACTGTTGAGTAATTAAGTTTATAGATATAGAGTATATTCATAACTCTCTACCTAAGCTCCCTTCTTATATTATTCAAATATATTTTGTATTGGGCATTGTCATTTCGTATACTGTTTTTCAATATAAATTCAGGTCAGCTCATAAAAGATGCTCCATTGAGAAGATTAGTCCATCATCTATGGACCTTTCCAAGCAAAATGATATCCCTTAGATATCCCTTAGGAAAATGGACATACTTTATTTTCCCCAAAGGTCTGAGGAGAGGAATGGTGGCTTCTTTGGGAGTCCTTTTTACCTGGATAATCCAAATGTTCCAGCTGGATTACACCTCAGTGGGCCTTTCCCCTCCAAAATGACCTCATTCTACTAGAGGAGTGGTCAGCATTTGTGGGGATTGTAATATGCCAACTGTAGTTTTGTTTTAAATTAAATTTAGACAGATCCGAATTTTCGTTAAACGATTATTAGGTTTAAATTGCATTTGGACGTGTTTGAATTCAGAAATTTAGATGCATCTGAATGTCCGAAATTTACAACATTTGTACGAATATTCATTCGGAACCAAATTAAATTTACATGACTAGCTGATACATTCTTCTTTGCAAAGACAGCTTTATCTGTAAAGCTTAACCACCTCAATGTCATCATGTTACACCCCTTTCCTTTCCAGGCCATTTTTCAGTTTTCAGTGCTGTGATAGCTTGACTGACAGTTACTGAGTCATGCACTACTGTATCTAAGTGAATTTTAACATTTTGTATCCTTTTTTAAACAGTTTCCTTTACTTTATGCTTTAAAACATAATAAATAAATACAATTTCTTTAAATAATTAGGCCAAAATGTATTTTGCTACATTACTTTGATAAAAATAAAAAATAAATGTATATTTTTCAGTATGTGTAAAAGTTATAGAGTATACAGTATTTTTTAGTTATGTGAGAAAGTTATTTATGGTATATATGTTTGAAATGTTTGAACCCTGATGTTCTGCCTATCAAATTTCTTTTGGCCCTAAAATATCAGGACAGTACAAACACCTTTTGGCAAGTATATACCCTACATTGTTTTAATTTTTTTTGCAATGTTGTCATTTTGTTATTTCTTACACACAGCATGGACATGCTTACAAACACACCCCAGCACACATTTTGCTTCTCCTGCATATGAAGATACCACATGTATGAGACTTTTTCACAGCCTAACCTCATGGAGGGGCCCAAAATCCAAGGAGCACCTTCAGGTATTCAAAAGGCATAAATGACGCTTCTGATTTCCAAACTAGCAATCACATTTCTGGAGGCCCTGGACTGCCAAGACAGTGGAAACACCCACAAAATGACCAGATTTAAGAAAACAGTCACCCCAAGCTATACTGTTCTATTACTGGTCGACTGTTGTCAATATCAGCAATAATATGCATAATGCAGCCCATTCTGGAGCATGTGCATGTAGACGGGAAGTGGCTTAAAGAGCCTTGAGCAGCTCAACAGCACTCATATGCAAAAAAAAGGTGAAAACAATTGTTTGTTAGACACAACACCATAGCAAATATCCTCAAGTTATTGTTTAGATTTACTTTAATGATGCAGGATTATACTATACCACAAAAGATTTTATACACTTTAGACTATATAATTATATACGTGCATATAGGAACATCTATGCATGTAATTTCTGTATACAAATTTAAATGCATATATACAGCTTACATACACATGATATTAGACAGCAATCAGAACAATATAAAACTTTTTTGTAACTGAATTCACACAATAGAACAAAAAAACGTCTATTTAGGAGAAAATGTAATGTAATGTAAATATAATATTTTCAGTATTTAGACAAATTCTCAGTCCATAAAATATAAGATTGTATTGGCTGAAAATTATTTAGAAAGACTTTGAAATGTATGTAGCCAAATCTTATAAATTATTCTTGAGTCTGAGAATAACTTTCTACCCCAGAGAATGGCACCAGTCTGTTACATATTTTTCAGGCCACAGCCAGAAATATATGTGACACAAGGAACATATTTGTTTTAGCAGCAAAGATAAGGAACTCATGAATACATTTACACTGCCTCCACAGGTTCTCAAAGTCATATGAGAACAGGAAGATGATAAAGGCACAGCTGTTGCAGGGTAATATATGCCAGCAATTGCCATTTGACACACTATAACTTAGACTAAAACGGTGCAAAGTCTAAACAGAAAATTTTAATGAGAAGAGCCTGCAATAATGTATATTAAAGGTAAAAGCAAAATTGCTAAACGCGTAATTGAAGGCAAAATAAGGAGTTCATTGTTAGGGTTTACATACACTTTAATCATGTCAACATTAAAATATAACATAACCACTAATGCTATGAATATTATGATTATGCATTTGCGAAACTAAGAAACAAATTAGTATGTGAACAATACATGACACTAGAAAATAGGTAACTTTGTAACTGTAGAGACATAGGGGTCTATTCACTAAGCTGCCGTAGGCAGCCGAGTGAATAAACGACCCGAAGTGAAGTGAGACGAACGCTGTTCGGCTATTCACTTCAGGCTTGTACGGCTGATTCCAGCCGTATATTGGCTGAAATCAGTCGTACATCGGCTTGCTTCGTGCGGCTTCGGGTCGGCCAAACATGGTCAGCAGAAGGAGTTTGACTCAGCCGATCCAACTTCTGGTTTGGCTAAGCCAAACCTCTGGCAGGCTACTTGCTGCTGTTCGGCCTATTCTCATAGATGCATATGAGATGGTACCGAGCAGAATAGAAAAACAGTTAAAAAAGTAGTAAAAAATAAAATAGAAAACGATTGGGCGGAGCTAGCAGTGCCAGCCAGCTCCGTCCAACTGGTTTCTATTGGCTGGGCGGTTCGGGTGCCGTCAGAATAAAAAAAATCACCATTGGAATGCATATCTACATTCCTATTGGCTATGTCAATTTGCAATAGCCAATAGCAAACTAGCTATTGCACCTGCCCTCTGCTGCTGTCAATCACTAGAGGGGATCTGATGGAGAACTTCAGGTCCCCTCTGCTGATTCACAGCAGCAGTGGGCGGGTGCAATAGCTAGTTTGCTATTGGCTATTGCAAATTGAAATAGCCAATATGAATCTAGCTATGCATTCCTATGGTGATTTTTTTCTTTTTTTATTCTGACGGCAGCCAACGTCTCCAATGTCAGAAAAAAAAAACAGAGCAGGGAAAGGTTGACTCTGCTTGATCGAGCAGAGTCAACCTTTCTGGGAGAAAGTGTTTCTCTCCCCGGTGGCCGGAAGCCGCTATCTAATAGTGGGGACTCCCGAAGCGTCCGGGAGAGTTGGGCTGTCTGGAGATCAGTGTCCCTGGTCACCTGGTCCGCCCAGCAGTCAGTAGCAGGCTGTCGCTGGCCAATGGCCAGCTGTTCGGCCAGCTTCGGCTTTCACCTCGGCTCAGTCTAGCCGAAGCATATGCCTTCGGCTCGCCTGAGCCGCTCGGCCGACTTCGAGAGCTGTACGGGCTATACTGAATAGCCCGTACAGCAGCCCTTCGGTTCTACTGAACCAAAGGGGTCCTAGAGCCGAAGCTAGCTGAAGGATCAGCCGAAGCTACGGCTAGATCCTTCGGCAGCTTAGTGAATAGACCCCATAGTTTTATTGGATTCAATGGATTTTTAAATATTTTATGTAACTCCCCTAGAAATGAATAAACCAGTATTAAAACTGTTGGAATTCTACAACCTGACTTCCTCTAATTTTTACAAACTAATGAAGAATCCCTTTGGCTATTAAAGGGCATACCTGGCTATAGCATTGACACTCTTAACATATTCAGTACTAACCAAGGTTGCCTGATCTGTTTTGATCATAACTAAATTATTATTAATCTGTTGTAAATATCGCGGCTAATTCATATGCAAATCAATGCCGACGCACCCCCCACCCTGCTAAGGAAGAAAAAAAGAAAAAACTGCCTGAAGACTGCAAAAACAAGGTAAGTTTAAGCATGTGTATGGTGCATACGTTTGTTACATTGGCGGCCATCGTGAACACTTTCGTTACATTGGAGGTAGCACATTAGAGGAAAGAACTACTTTGAGAAAGGGTCAACAAGCCCTTGCTAATCAGTGCTCACATATAAGAATTTTATGGTCCACATATGTAAGCAGGACTGATTATTTTTCTCCACACAAGCTGTGCTCATATGCTTTACCATCAGTTTATTTATATATTTATTTACCAGAGTAAAAGCAGCATGTGTCACAAGGCAGATTGAGATAAATACATGGCAAATTCAATACCTCAGCTTGATAGTTAGAAGTGATATCAGTAAAAAAAAATCTAAGCTGTATTTACTATTCGCTGAAATTGCAAAGAGGAAATCCCGTGGAACCTTAGTATCCTATGGTCTAGAAATTATATTGGCATCTGCATACCTTTAAAAATTGTTTTGTTTATATAATGTCAATCCATGGTTCTGTAAGGAGAGGTATTAACTCTGTCACAGTCTAGATGCTGTGCAATAATTGTGTTTACTAAGCATTAGTATCAGGGCCGGACTGGGACTAAAAATAGGCCCGGGCATTTTAGACCGAGCAGCCCAATCACGTGACCAGCGACAGGCCCCACCACTCACAACAGGGGGCGGAGTCAACCATAGAAGCGCAATCGAGGGGCAGGGCCAGCCACTAGTAAGTAGCAGAGGGCTACAGCTGACACACAAGCCTTGCAACAATGTAGGAAGCTTGCTATAGAGAATATCTGTAAAAAACAAGTCAAGGCAACTGGACTTGCTGTATTTTACTTGAAAACATTTCACTAGTCATCCAACCAGCTTTCTCAATTCAGAAATTTCTGAATTGAGAAAGCTGGTTGGATGGCCAGTGAAATGTCTTCAAGAAAAATATAGCGAGTCCAGTTGCCTTGACTTATTTTTTTACAGCTATACCATGTGACCCGAATGAATGAACCTTCACAGACATATTGCTATAGAGAATCGGATCTCACTGGCCCCCCATCCCCCCTGGCATTCTCTGCACTAAAGTAGCTAACACTCTAATGTCCCCCGCAGTCACACACTATTATTATACATTTATAAAGCTCTGACATATACCGCAGTGCTGTACAGAGAAGTCACATCAGTCCCTGTACAGAGGAGCTTACACTCTAATGCAGAATACTATCAGCTATAGAGGACTAAAAATCCCTGCAAAACATTATACAGCAATGCAGAATAATAGTATATGAATTTGGTACATACTTTGTGCTGCCGCTCTGCTCCGGGGTACCAGCCTGAAGTCTCGGGCAAAGGGTCTCAG
>NW_017309006.1:83560-92911 GCF_000935625.1 Nanorana parkeri
CCCCCGTGGTTCCTCTGCCCCGCCGCCTCTTCGGTCTCGGGGCCACTCGACAAATTTTTTTCTCTCATGGGGGCCGTCTGCCACATTTCATACTTTAAAATAAAATGTAACTGTATCCAGTTTAAGTACTACAGACACTAATATACACACAATACGGCCCCATTCATATCTGTAGGTTTAGGTGTGATTAGGGATTCCTGCGTCAGAAACTTGCGTTTTACTGCAGCAGAAATCCCTAATCTGGTGTTTACAAGTGGCAGCTGCCACCTATTCAAGTTAATGATCAGGTGATAGCAGCTCCATGTAAATGCCTGCAAACCGCATGTAATGGAATGTGATATGATTACATGCAGTTAGAAAACACTCTCCCTGGATGCACAATCGATGCGTAGAGGGAGAATGATTGATTCCTAACTGAATGTAAACATATCATGTATCTTTACATGCGGTGTGCAGGCGTTTACATGCAACTTCTGTCACCTGATCGTTAACTTAGGTAACAGCTGCCATTTGTAAACGCCAATTTAGGGATTTCTGTTGCAGGACGCAGTTCCTGATGTAGAAATCCCTAATTGCACCTAAAATAAAGGTGTGAATGCAGCCTATTACACTTCTACTCCCCCCCACCCCCCACACGTAACAAAAAATACAACCCCTGTACTTATATATATATATAATTAATGCACCGATACCGGTATTTTGGTACCGAGTACGAGTACCGATAATTTTTTTTCCTGATTAACAAGAAAGTCTCCTCTTACCTTAGTATGAGGAGACGAAAGTGTTCACAATGGCCGCCAATGTAACAAACGTATGCACCATACACATGCTTAAACTTACCTTGTTTTTGCAGTCTTCAGGCAGTTTTTTCTTTTTTCTTCCTTAGCAGGGTGGGGCTGGGGGGCGTCGGCATTGATTTGCATATGAATTAGCCGAGATATTTACATATGAATGGTCTGTGGCTTATTGATATGCAAATCACCACGGCCCGTTCATATGTAAATACAACGGCCGGGACAGGGGACAGGAACATCACCAGCAAGCTCCGGAGAGAGCATAGAGTAGAGACTAGAGAGAGCTGGGTGAGGTGTTTTCTGGCCTCCCCCACCAGCTCCCTCTAGTGTCTACTGTGTAGTAGTGCCGGCTCTGCTAAGAGCTGGCCATCAGGCTTAGCGGACCGGCCCGAACACAATCAGATTGATTGTGTTCGGCCCGGCCCACCGGGCAAGTGCCCGGTTTGCCCTATGGCCAGTCCGGCCCTGATTAGTATAACAAACTTGGACACCACCTACCTTACTGGAAGCAATTCACAGTTAAAAAATCTATTATAGTTTTCTTGCACGACTCATTTAAGCTATGACTTGTTCTTCACCTCCTTGTTCCTGGAAGATTATGGTCCCCAGACCATGGTTACTGGCTCAGTATAATCTTTAAAAGGTAAAGTCTGCACTGGACAGCATGGTAGCAGATATGAATTTGTTTTAGGGGTGGTAAAAGTTTATTGATGCCAGGCAAGAGTATGATTGTCTTTATGTTGGGTAAGTTCATGTACAAAACATCGAACGGAACAGCAGACTGTTGAATACTTCAATAAAACATCCATGACAACTGATCAGTGCCAGGGAAGTTCAGTTGCTGTTTATCAAGTTCTATCATTTGGGATTCTTTAAATTTTGCTAGGGTTGAGTTTTGCTCCATTGCATTACTACCTGCCAGATGTATTCAATGGAAGACTTGAATAACCAACACTTCTCAGACTTCAGTCTAGATCCCAGTTTGGCCAACAGCTTAAACCCTTTACTGATGCTCCAAATGCTTTCTGTTGGTAAGCGGAGAAAATTACATTATCATTAAAACAGATCAACAGATGTCCAAAGCTGACATCCCAAAGAAAGTATTGCACAGGTCCAAAGAAAGGGCAGGGGTATTTTGTCAATGTAAATGGTATGTTTTTATAACCAAACAGTCTCACAGGAATTACTAACACACTTCTAGATATTTTTTCTTTACCTCAGGTGTCTGTCAGTAGGTGCATAATTCTAAACAAAACTACATGTTCTCACGCAAGTGGATTGTGTCCTGTGGTGGTTCTGTACATGCTGTACTTCAAGTATAAGTCTTATGTCTGGAGAACACACATTGGTGGGCATCAAGCAAATGGTTGATGGCTTGTTCCTGATTACCAAAGATGTCCACTTAAGAACTGTAAAGTGTATTGAACTCTCGAAACATCATGCTGGTGCAGTATGTGTCACTGCTCTTCTTACCATTCACTTTAGCACGATGGCTTCTTTTTCATTCCTAATTAATTTGTTATGGATAAAATCTTCTAAAGCTGAAACTTTGTACATTTCAATGTTGATAGAAAAATACTCTGTTAATATATTGCTCCTATTTTTTCAACTGTTTCAAGTAAGGCAAAAGATGAAACAAATAAAAAAAACCAGAAGATAAATTAATCTATGAAATTACCGAGCAAGAAGCCATATATAATACACTGGTAGCTAATATTTGACCATTCTGGTTATCTTCTAAATCTTTTACCTATTCAACCATAAATCTTATTGACAACTCTTTTTTTGCACATAGAATTAAAAAAAATATGTCTTGTGGCCCACAAAGCACTAGTGCTAGCAAACACATAGGCAATGCTGTGATTTCAAACTGATTCTAAATGAAATGTTAAACCCTTGATTTATTTCAATTGATTCATTTTTTCAGTGTTTGGATTATGCTCCCTAAATATGCCCATTAACAGTTTATCATAGCTCAGTTTCTTTACTGTAGTATTTACATGTAGTATGGCCCAGAAAATACTTACAATATCCAAAGGCAAAAAAAAGTGCAGGCTTTTTGTTGTCTTGCTCAGATGATTTTTCATCTTTTGTTCCATTAAAGTTGTCACCTGTCAGCAAGTTTACGATGAAGCAGCAGTCTACTGTCCATTTAATTCACTTATCTCTCTGAGCCAGAGAAAAGCATTTCTCACAAAGTACATAGGAATTCCCTCATCCTCAGGAGCTCAGGATTTAAAAAAAATCCTTTTATGGCAAATATTTTACAGTTAGAGGCTTCTTCCAAAACTTGCTATACTAAAAGGTAATGTTTTCCATTCAGATTTAAGTGCACATTAATTAAAATTGCTTCTGTTTATGAATTTGTGATTATTTAATTGATACATTATAACTTGGTGAAACTTCGGATTTTCAGTATTATATGTTTGAAGTTTGAAGTTGATTATATTAGATAATCAAATTTATCAATGATGTTATCGATTAAAAATGCATATTATAGCTCCTGGCTAAAAGAAAAATATGATAGTTCAAATAGGAAATATGCGTTAAGTACATAAGAAAATAAATGTGATATAAAGTATAATAATTTCCTTAAAGTACATGCTAAAGGCTAACAATACTGTATATTCCCTGTTTTCTTATTCTTAATAAAATGTATATAGGAATACACTAAATGCTAGGATATCTGCTTGTGCTAAAAAAAAACTTTTATATAGATAATAATGATGCTGTTGCTGCTTTGTTAGGTTTTGTGGATGTTTCATAGGCAATAATAGTTCTCTACTGAACTTTAAACACTTGTTTAACCAAAAATCCACTCTCCTGTGCACTCTCTCAGCAGCAGAAAGACACCAGTCCCAATGCTGTGTACATTAACTGCAGGACAGAATCAAATGAAGCATATGTAACAATGCTTAGATGAGCTGTTGCAGACTGGTATGCATCACATTTGCAACCAGTAGATAGCATGTCAGAATATGTCATTCCTTATTTCACTTTATGCCACGATTTGTGTATCCTATGATGATGGCAACTGTGCAAACATTATTCTTACTAGTTATTTTGTCCTTCTTTTACTTCTGTTTCAACTTCCAGCTGAACATATGGTTGATTTTTACATTTCTTTTAGTGCTTGTTCACCTCCTTTACCAGATCTTCTCAATTCCTTGCAAATGTTTAACTTCCTATAGCTCATTAGTACTTTATTTTGTCTGTTAGATGCTTTTTCTATACATTGAAGCTGACTCAATACAAAAGTTGAGAATCTTCACCCATTAAATTATGCAAATATTAACTTCAATTAGCCAATCATTTGACAAGCAAATTCCTGTTAGGTATTTTATCTGCATATGACTGGACAACTGACGTGAGTATTCACACAATTTATAGTGTGAAGTATCTCAACTTCTTTAACAAATCAGCCCAATTATTTTTTGAATTCTCTTACTAATATTTCCAGATCTAATAAGTCATCTGTTACTGTCTTCACTTACTATACAGTGCTAGCCCACCTCTATGAGTCTTTCTTGCATTTTGTTTTCAAATTGTTTTTTTTCTATAGCTCTATCTTTTACTGCTCATCACCAGTTTTTTCTTTACACTGTTTCTTTAACAATTTTATTTTGAATACACTTCTTCTCTATTTCTGTTTTCTCTGCTTTTTCTTTCGTCAACTGCTTAGCTCTTTCTTCATTTATTGTACTTTGCCCTTCATCACCGAAATTCTAAAGTGCACAGTGTTGTTAACCCATTCCCACAAAGTGTATTGGTGCTTCCCCAGTCCCTTGGGGAGCACCAATATACTTTTTCACAATGGGTTAGTACTATGCATGTTAATGAAAATGGTTCTTTATATAAAACAGATCACATGCTGCCTCCAATGGTGTGTTCTAGTATTAGTTTTTACTACAATATGCATGACACAAGGAGTGTAGCAATCCAAAGGGTGCCATCATTTAGGTGTGCCTATGGCTACTTGATGTAAAAATACAACCCTGGCAGGCAAAGAAAAGTTTGTCACTGTGACACAGCTGAGTTCTTCCACAGAATTAACTGCATGATTGCAAACACGGGCGTTTATTGCATTGACCCACGTTTCCACTTTAAATATGATCTCCTTGAGTACGTTAATTATGATGAACACATGATTTAGGATCACTGATGGTCAATCTCTTGGCCAGTATGCAAGAGTTATTTGAGTAGCAAACAGGTGCGACCAAAATAAACATACTGACCAAAAATAAATTGCAGAGTCAAATGTTTAATATAGTTTCATGTCTTTCCCAGTTGTCTTTGAAGGTTCTCATTTATCCAGGTCATGGTATATCTGTAAACATAATGCAATCAATACCTTACCTCCATGAGGTCTCTGACCCCATGCTGGTTATGATAAACAGATTGTGTTGATTGGAGCACTATTTACCATATTTATTTTTGTACAAGTCATTCTGAATTGAGAAAGCTAATCAGATGACCAGCAAAACTTCTTCAAGAAAAATACAGTCCAATTGCTTTAATTTTTTTTTACAGATACTGTGAGGTTGATTTACTTAAGGCAAACAGGATATTCACTTTCACTCTGTTGACTTCCATCATCTAAATATGTGAAAGCAAAAATAGTTTATTTTATTTTCCCAGCACGTGCTTTGGTATTCTTTGCAAAGTGAATTTTCACCAAATTCACTGAGCTAAGGAAAAGTTCCTTGCAAAGTGCAAATTCCTTTGTAAAGTGAACAGCCTAATTTAGTAAATCAACCCCTGTATATTATTTCCCAGTTGTCTGAAAACAACATATCCAAGATCTGGTCTTCCTGCCAGCCAAAAAACCTTTTACACTTAACCTTATACTTTAACCCCATAACAGACAGTTCTGCATACGTTTCAACTAATATCCAACATGAAATGTATATGTATACAACATCAACAGCATCCAAATGTATCCCCAATCACATATTTTCTTATCACTCTGAAGACATGCATTATATCTGCCAGATACTCTGCGATGCCCTTGGAAAAAATAATGCATGGTCAAATTTTGGAGTTCTGGGGCTTTATGCTGCATAACAACAAACATGAACTGATGCCTCTAGCCACATTCAATTATGTATTCCAGTTTGCATTATGCTTGTTTGTATGACTTTTACTGAAGTCACAAGGGTTGCCAATGCTAGAATTTGCTAATCACAGAATAAAGATATTAAATATTACAAATCCTATGAGCAAGAAAAATCATGCCTGACTTTAAAGTATCAAGTATAAAGTCAAGCCATATGAAACATATAATTGAGAAGCTGACCTGTCCACTAAACATGTCTTTTAGGGTAAATATAATTTTTTTTTAGTGATTTATCCTATTTTATCAGTGGTCACACTTGCAATCCTATTCTCCCACCCAGCTCCAAGGACAAGGGGCAGAGTTTTATAATGATGCCCAGTTCCTTGTACATCTGTCACAAGTCTCAGGAGCTCTTTAGTTCCTGCCACTCTGTAGAATCTAGCTGTATTGACAGTAATACTCCCTTCATGAGCTGCTGTCAATTTGCAGCTAGGGCCAGGTCAGGGTGTGTGGCTGCCTGTATAATCACAGCAGACCACTAGAGTGTACGTGATGCTGTATGTCAGCTTGCTGTTACATACACTCATACAGGGGAAACACTGGTTGGCAAGAAAATAAGAAACCTGGAAGTACCTTGAGATTCTCATTTTCATGACAAACCAATAAAAGAAAGCTGTTTGCAGGTTCACCAAGGTACATGAAATGAGAATATAAATAATAGCCATACACAGAAGACCTAAAGTGACAATAAGCTCAGGGGTTAAATCATAATCAAGCAATCAAGTATCCTAAGTATTAACAAAAATGTACCGTATTGTGTATCACTCAGCTGTAGATCCTAAAATCATCCCTGAATTGGTGCTGATACTGTCCTTCCTTCTGGAGGGTGGCTAACTTTGTTCCTCATGATCCCTGTGTGTGTTGAAGCCACTCCTCCAAACTTGTTTGCACAGAAGGAAGGACAGTGTTAGCACAAATTTAGAGGTGATTTGAGGATAGCAGTGTCATATGTAAAATAATTAAATTGATATTTTTTACTTGGGTTTACTGACACTCCAGGAAGTTAGGAGCTCACTGGATTTCTGGTAGGATCAACAAGTATTTTTCTTACTTGCAGCATATTTAAAGAGACAAACCATGTGTAAACATCCATGTATCACAGAGACGTACTGCATATGTTGTTTTCTTTTCTTTGTTTTTGTTTTGCCAAGACATACACTTTAACAAATCAGTTATCATTTTTATAGGTAGATTATAAAAGTGTTGAACCTTAAGGTCTTTCACTGCAAAGGGCATTTTCTGACATTTTCATAGGGATGAATGGCATACAACATGCTGTATATCATATTACTTGAACATGGCTGCATATGTGCACACCGCCCAACTGTCACTCATTTGGAAGATAATACCTTTGTCCCTCACTCCTCCTCAGTTGTCCTTCTTTTTGGTCTGATGTACAGATATCCATGAAAATTTTGTATTTGACTATCAAAAGTGTTAATCTTCACTAAAACCTCCATCTTATCTCTTAATTCTCTTGTTTGCTATTTTGAAAAGCCAATATAAAGGAAGAGTAATAATAAAAAAATAACAATTTAACTAATCATATTTGGCATAAATAAATTCTTACTGGTCCGCATTACTGGGGTGGTGGCAGTGGTGTTTCCATTGCCTAAATACATTGGGGTCTATTCCTGAAGCTGCCGAAGGATCTGGCCATTGGCCGGCAGACAGCCTGCTTCTGACAGCTGGGCGGAGCCAGCCATGATCTTACAGCTGGCTCAGAGAGATCAGCGTCCCTGGTTACCTGCTAACCAGGGACACTGATCTCCAAACAGCTAACTCTCCCTGGCGGCTCCCAAGGAGAGAAGCACTGCTGTGTCTTTTTTTCTTTATTCTGACACGAGCGATGTCAGAATAGAAAAAAAAAAAAGAATTTTCCCATTGGAAAGCATTTCAATTTGCAATAGCCAATAGTAAACTAGCATTGTACCCGCCCACTGCTGCAGTTGCCCATCAGGTTCATCAGCAGAGGGCGGGTACAATGGTAGTTTACTATTGGCTATTGCAAATTGAAATAGCCAATAGTAATGTCCCAATGCTTTTCAATGGGAAAATTCTATTTTTTTTGTTTGTTTCTATTCTGACATCGCTCGTGTCAGAATAAAGAAAAAAAAGATACAGCAGTGTTTCTCTCCTGGGCGGCCGGGAGCGTGATGCTCCCAGAGATCCCGGGAGAGGGTTTTTTTTCGTTTTTTTTTTTTTACAGCAGCAGAGCCGCCGAACAATAGGAAACTATTGGGCGGAGCTAGCTGTCACTGCTAGCTCCGCACAATCGTTTTCTATTTACTTTTTTTTACTCTTTTTCTGTTCTGCTCGGTCCCTCTGAGGGACCGAGCAGAACAGCCGAGCCGAATGCATCCTTCTGGAGGGTGGCTAACTTTGTTCCTCATGATCCCTGTGTGTGTTGAAGCCACTCCTCCAAACTTGTTTGCACAGAAGGAAGGACAGTGTTAGCACAAATTTAGAGGTGATTTGAGGATAGCAGTGTCATATGTAAAATAATTAAATTGATATTTTTTACTTGGGTTTACTGACACTCCAGGAAGTTAGGAGCTCACTGGATTTCTGGTAGGATCAACAAGTATTTTTCTTACTTGCAGCATATTTAAAGAGACAAACCATGTGTAAACATCCATGTATCACAGAGACGTACTGCATATGTTGTTTTCTTTTCTTTGTTTTTGTTTTGCCAAGACATACACTTTAACAAATCAGTTATCATTTTTATAGGTAGATTATAAAAGTGTTGAACCTTAAGGTCTTTCACTGCAAAGGGCATTTTCTGACATTTTCATAGGGATGAATGGCATACAACATGCTGTATATCATATTACTTGAACATGGCTGCATATGTGCACACCGCCCAACTGTCACTCATTTGGAAGATAATACCTTTGTCCCTCACTCCTCCTCAGTTGTCCTTCTTTTTGGTCTGATGTACAGATATCCATGAAAATTTTGTATTTGACTATCAAAAGTGTTAATCTTCACTAAAACCTCCATCTTATCTCTTAATTCTCTTGTTTGCTATTTTGAAAAGCCAATATAAAGGAAGAGTAATAATAAAAAAATAACAATTTAACTAATCATATTTGGCATAAATAAATTCTTACTGGTCCGCATTACTGGGGTGGTGGCAGTGGTGTTTCCATTGCCTAAATACATTGGGGTCTATTCCTGAAGCTGCCGAAGGATCTGGCCATTGGCCGGCAGACAGCCTGCTTCTGACAGCTGGGCGGAGCCAGCCATGATCTTACAGCTGGCTCAGAGAGATCAGCGTCCCTGGTTACCTGCTAACCAGGGACACTGATCTCCAAACAGCTAACTCTCCCTGGCGGCTCCCAAGGAGAGAAGCACTGCTGTGTCTTTTTTTCTTTATTCTGACACGAGCGATGTCAGAATAGAAAAAAAAAAAAGAATTTTCCCATTGGAAAGCAT
>NW_017309006.1:92942-108462 GCF_000935625.1 Nanorana parkeri
TGGAAAGCATTTCAATTTGCAATAGCCAATAGTAAACTAGCATTGTACCCGCCCACTGCTGCAGTTGCCCATCAGGTTCATCAGCAGAGGGCGGGTACAATGGTAGTTTACTATTGGCTATTGCAAATTGAAATGCTTTCCAATGGGAAAATTCTTTTTTTTTTTCTATTCTGACATCGCTCGTGTCAGAATAAAGAAAAAAAAGATACAGCAGTGTTTCTCTCCTGGGCGGCCGGGAGCGTGATGCTCCCAGAGATCCCGGGAGAGGGTTTTTTTTCGTTTTTTTTTTTTTACAGCAGCAGAGCCGCCGAACAATAGGAAACTATTGGGCGGAGCTAGCTGTCACTGCTAGCTCCGCACAATCGTTTTCTATTTACTTTTTTTTACTCTTTTTCTGTTCTGCTCGGTCCCTCTGAGGGACCGAGCAGAACAGCCGAGCCGAATGCTGCTCAGCGGCATTCGGCTATTCACTCACTGCTGTTTGGCATCTTTAAGAATAGCCCGAACAGCAGTGAGAAGCCTGCCGGAGGTTCGGCTCAGCCGATCCAGATATTGGATCGGCTGAGTCGAACTCCTTCTGCACTTCGGGTCGGCCAAACATGCTGAGCATGTTCGGCCGACCCGAAGCCAAGCGAAGCAAGCCGATGTACGGCTGAAATCAGCCGTACCAGCCTGAAGTGAATAGCCGAACAGTGTTCGGCTCACTTCACTTCAGATCGGTCATTCACTCGGCTGCCCTCGGCAGCTTAGTGAATAGACCCCTTTGTGCTGGAAGGTGCTCCTTTTCTCAGAAAGTTGGGAGGCATCTATATGGTTCCATTTCCTCCTCCTTTACCACAGCCATTGAACAACTCAGAGGACATTTCACAACACATTTAGATCTACAATGGCAAAGCTTTGCTGTGCCATCTAAATCTCACCCCATTTACCACAATGTCACATCAGATGCAAAGCACTTAGGTCATGTTCAAGAACTGTCATTACTATCTGCTGCTTGCTCATGCATAGGTTTGAACCTATTTAATGAATGTATCTTACTTTCAGAAAACACCCTCCTATTTCTGTGACATGGTTCAGATTTTTTTGGGAAAAAAAAAGATAATGACAGATATTAAAATACTGTATTTCATGTCACGGTAACTCGGTAACTTGTTTGAATACTTGAAAGTGTCACTAAGGACCAGATGGGCCATTTTCAGAAGAGTGGATTAGATTTTTTTTTTAGAGAAAGATCAAAAGACACTTTGATCAAGCATGCAGAAATTGTGTTCTCTGCAGGGCTGGTAAGCTGGAAATTAAAACAGTGAGTGATAAAATTAAACAGTATAATAAAACATTCATCAGACACAAAACATGAAATTGTTTTTCATTCTTCCAATATGTATACTTTCAGAGATGTTGTTTTACTAAAGCTCTTCTTCTGTAAATAGATTACTGTCTGATTAACTTGGGAATTACTTCATTACAAACAGGATTTTATACCACAAATTAGCTTGCAGAACAAAAGGGTAAATAGGTACTGTCCTAACATTATTATTAAGGACTTGCAGATGAAGAAATAGATCAGTTAGCAAATAGGAATTGGCTGTTAATTGCCACAGTAAATGCTGGTGAGCATATTAATTAAGCAAAACATTTGACTGCCTCGTTCAAACATAAAATGTGCCATCTGGTGCTGCATGACAACATTTAAAAGCCCTCTCTTTGATTCAAATGTTTTTGTGAAGCCTGCACAGGTCACAGTGATACTCACTTCCTGGACTTATCACCCCCTGTCATTTATTTCATGGAAAACAAAGGCATTATTGTCAGTTGTTTTCAAACATTTCCATATTAAATTTCACCATAGTATGAAACAGGTTAACAGACAATGGCGGATTTGTTCATGAAATTAGCAAAAAGATAATAAATTATATGGATAAAGATTATTATTATTACCCTATTACTGGTAGACCTTCTTCAAAACAGATTACTATGCTCTAGGTTAACTATCAATGTTACAAAGATTGTAATAACTATGTGACAATTCTGTTGTAATTGATCTTCGTTTCAATAAAACCAAAATAAACTTGCAAAAAAAAAGATTACGTTTAAAGTCAGTTTTCAATGGTTACCAAGTTTTTTAAATATAAAAATTTATATATTATCTGGATAAGAATATAAGTAATCAATAATTGTTATTATATATAAAAAAGATATTAACATTATTATAAAAACTAAAAGGATAACAAGATTTTTAGTACTGTTATACTTTGAAAGCCCCCAAATAAAGCAAGAGTAAAGGCCTAGATTGTTGGCTGTGTCCTCAATCTACTGTTGCTATTGGCATGTTAAAAGAGGCTGACAGAAACTGCTAGTGCATTACAAAACACTGTTAGGCCTCATTCACACTGGATGTTTGCCCCATACAGCGTAAAGGACCGTTTTTATGTGTCCAGAGCTGCGGGAAGAAGCATGTGGGCAGCTCAAGTACGTCTATGGAGATGCAGAAGCTGTGTACCCTCACATGCTGCTTCCTATTATGCGCCCCAGGCTGTATAACATCTGTGTGCGGCTGTCAAAACTTGGAGCTGCCGGAAGCAGTGTGTGAGGGCGCACAACTCCTGCATCTCCATATACCTACATGAGCTGCCAACACACTTCTTACCACAGCTCCAGACGCATCAAAAAACGTCCCTTCATGCTGTGTGGGGCAACATACCCCATGTGAATAAGGCCTTATAGAGTACTTCCTTGTAGCAAAAATATCTGCTTGCATGTAACAAAGGCTATCAGACACTGTTCGTACCTTACAAAAAATGTCAAAGACTTATGTTAAAGGAGAACTATGACATGAGTGATTTCCACTCACTTCATAGTTCTAAGCCGACCTGTGACAATGAGACTGTCACAGGTCGGCTCAGTAGATCGGGAGGTGAGAGAACACATACCGGGTTCCCTCACCTCTCGATCCTGTCACGGCTCTCTGCCGTGACAGGGGGAGGGAGAATTCGTCCAATAACGACTTTCGTTGCGTCAAAATTACATTAGGGGGAACAAAAATTACTTTTTTTTTTTTTTTTACAGTCTGCAGAAGATGAAAAAAAAAAAAGCCTGAGGTTCCCCCCCAATTCATACCAGACCCTTTAGGTCTGGTAGGAATGTTAGGAGAATGCCAATTCAAAAGCAAAGGAAAAAAACAAAACTTTAAACTTGACTTGCCCTGGCATTGAACCTGGAACCTTAGCAATGGCAAGCCTGTACTTTAACCCCTACTCTATAGCCTCTGTACTTTAAGCATAGATGTGTGTCTGCCTAATGTCATTTTGCTGCACTGAAATTCGTCCAATAACGAATTTCGGGAAATCGGGAATTGTGGATTCATTTGCATTCGGCTTAGCTGTAATTCGGAATTCGGATGCATTCGAATCTCAGAATTTCCGAAAATTCGTCCAAAACGAATTTCGAACGAACCGAATCGCACATGTCTATACTATATATAGTGAAGGGTCAGTGGAAAAACAGTCACCATTAATAAAGTTTCAATCAAAGTCTGCTTTATTTTTAGCAAAAACAAATTAAAATGGCTTTCTTCAGCAAAAGGTAAAAAAACAAAAGGGGTTATCTTCATCAATAACACAAAACAGCAAAATAAATCCCAAAAGAATGTGATTAGCTCTGGATTTGTGCTTGTTTTACACCTTAAGCTAGCTGTGTATGCAGACCTCCTGCTTCTTAGCAGCTACAAAGAGCCTTTGTCCTCTCTGTTTTAATTCCAATTCTCCTATCTCTGAGAGCTTACAGTTCATGTGATTGGCAGGTCTTTAGGTCAGTAATTAACCCCCTACTAGACCTGCCCCAGGCTAACCCACTACATATCCCAGGCCAGAGGTCTAAAATGGCAACAGACCTGGGAGACAGTGTCTGCATTGTGAACCTTACTAATGCTCCTCTTTCTGAACCTTACTAATGCTGCTCTAGCTGAGAAGAACCCAGTGTTACCCAAAGAGTGGACTCCCAAGAATCTAACAAAACCAAGATAATGGCTTTTCTGCAGAGCCTGTCCTCTTGCCTTGACCAGTTACAGAAGAATCGTCAGGCGGTGTCTCCAACTTCTGCTCCTCTGGCTCCTGCACCTGCCTACTTTCCGCAATACAAAGGTCAACATCCACATCTGCGAGAGGCCTATGAGTGTTTTTGGCAGCAAAAATCTACTCCATATCACCAGTTCTTGGAATCCTCTTGGACTTCAAAAATACATCCAGGTCCCCCTCCTAGTCCAAAGAAACAAATGCAGTTGGGCAGAATCTGTAAAGTGGCAAAATTATAGACTTGTCCCTGCAATACATTCCCTTCTTAATGCAAGACAGGACTCTACTAGCTTTGTTTACAGCAGCCTGGCACTGCAAGCTGTTATTCAATCTGCGGTCTATAATGACCCCCAAATCTTTCTCCGTTTCCGACTTCCCTAGTTGCATAGCCATAAGTGTATAGTCCATTTGCCTATTTTTAACCCCAAGGTGCATTACCTTACATTTATCGACATTGAACTTCATCTGCCATACAGTTGCCCACTCCCCAATTTTATCTAGGTCCTCCTGTAATGTTATAATGTCTAAATCTGTGTCTACTACCCTCCCAATTTTAGTATCATTAGCAAACACTGAGACATGGCTATTCACTCCCTTCACGATATCATTAATAAATAGGCTAAAAAGCATGGGACCCAGCACAGAACCCTGGTGTACGCCACTCATGACCTCCACCCATTCTGAGAAGGTGCCATTAACTGATACTCTTTGTGCACGTTCTTGTAGCCAGTTTTCTATCCACGTGCACACTAATTCATCTATGCCCATAGCCCTTAGCTTGTATAACAAGCGTTTATGTGGCACCATATCAAATGCTTTGGAAAAGTCCAGATATACTACGTCCACCGGCCTCCCCCCATCCAGATCTCTACTTACCTCTTCGTAAAAGGTTAGCAGGTTGGTCTGGCAAGAACTATCCTTCCTAAATCCATGCTGATTATCAGTTATTATGCCATGATCCCGGACGAATTCCACTAAGTAATCCTTAATAATTCCCTCCAACAGTTTACATACTATGCATGTTAGACTAACTGGTCTATAGTTCCCCAGTTGGCATTTTTACCCTTTTTTGAATATAGGTACCACATTCTGATTTGTAAAACTAGTCCAAATGTTTTTTAAATTTATATTTTTGATAACAATACACTAAAATCATCGAATGCACACAAACACAACTTCCAAGATTCCTACTAAATCTAAAGCATAAAAAGTTTTTGAGTTAATTGTGCCTATTTGCAAAGCTGTGAAAATCGCTAAATTATATGTTATGTGTGCCATTTTTATAACATTTTAAGGTTTTATTTTGCTTATTTATTTATTCATTTGTTCATTTACTTATCTATTTTTTAATTTGTACTGTTACCAGGGGATGACAAGCCCCTTGGTGACAGTATATACAATAATTGTGACAGATCCTCTTTGGAGAAATATCAGGGGTCCCCTTATGTTTCCCCTTTGTGACATGGAAAAAGTTCGGGGACACAGAGTCCTTAATCACCTTCTCCCTGTTGCCCATCCATGTTCATTTACAAACAAAGGTGGTCAGTAAACATGTCTACGTATCTCTGTACGTTTATGAATAAATATGAAAGTGCTAGGTACTGTGCTGGGTTATTTCACAAACCAAAGGAGATCAGTTAACATAAAATGCATATTTACTGACCTCCCTGCTCTCCATACTGAACAAAAAAGCTGGTGAGGACAGGTTTCTTTTCTGGTAAGGGCTAGAGGAAATGCAGCACTGTAGAAGGGCACATAAGGGATGGGAGGAGAGCAGCACTACAGGAGGGCACACAAGGGGAATCAGGGGGCAGGGAGGGATGGCAGAGACAGCAGACAGCACAGGGAGGGAAGAGGGCACACTTGTCAGCAGCTTATCACAGCTAACAGTGAACCACCAGAGTCTGAGGGACCATCCTCCTATAAGTTTATAAACCTTTTGGCTTCAGTTGCTATTTAAATCTAATGTATTGTGCTCCGAGGTCCTCCTATAAGTTCATAAACGTTTTGGCTTCAGTTGCTATTTAAATCTAATGTATTGTGCTCCGAAGACTTCCTATATACTGTACCATGTGGAAATGTGACAGTGTTCAAAATTTTTGGTCTGAGGTCACCACCTATACAGAATGTCAGCTGGCCTACTGGAAGATCTGTCACTACATAAGCATACTAAAAAGCTCCTTATACTCCTGTTCTTCTGTGCCAAGAAACGAATCCTCCTTAAGTGAAAACAGATCCTACTTCTCACTCTAACAAAATGGCTCTTCGTAATTAATGCTAGTTTGCCTCTTTACAAATTAGCATATGAGCTCAGAGGAAATACTAAACAGATTCATAAGATATGGGGATCTCTGACCTTGGGCACCTCACTCACTCCCTGCAATACAGTCTTTGTATTTCCTCTAAGATATATTTATTGTAGTTTTTCTTTTTTTCCCCTTCTTTTTTCTTTAATATTGTTAACTGTATTGTAAAACTCAACTAAAATGACCTTCAAAAAACTAAATGGCATGCTTGGGAGATGACGTTAAGGTATTTGTGATGTAACAACATCATTTTCACAGACAGCGTCAGCAATACTGTATTCTGCCATCGCGTATTTTGGATGTGTAAATTATTTTTTAACTTTTACATTTACAGGAAGACCTACGGTAGATAAAATAGGGAGAATAGCCAGAGACGTGGCAGATGAGTTTGGACATTGAAAAGTTATGCATTTGGATGTTAAAAACTTGCGGGGAAGACACTTATTAGGAGGAGTACACTGGAAAAAAATTTGGGGGACCTAGTGGACTACATACATACCAAGAGCATGCAATGCCAGACTGCCTCTAACAAAGCAAGCAGAATACTCATGCATTAAAAAAGGGTATTTATTTGAGGGATAAATCATCACGTAAAGTATCTGCTACTGACGGCTTGATGCCAGATACCACAGCACACCTTTAGAGGTCTAGAGCAGTTCCTGTCTCCATGGATCACATCTGCTTTGGTGGCAAAAGTGGGACCTTCTCAATGTTAGGTGGGCGGTCATATTGTTATGGCTGATCGGTGCATATACTGTATATATATTTACATTCTATCTATCTATCTATCTATCTATCTATCTATCTATCTATCTATCTATCTATCTATCTTTATTTATTAAAAGAACATAGAAATAATTAAAAGGTTTAAAAGCCAGGTTAAAAGGATTCAGCCTAACGAATTCCTGCATTAGTAAGCTGGGTCTATGAACATTGAACATGCACGGTTCACTATAAACCCAAGTAATGTTGAAAAAATTCCCCAGTACTGCGGATCATTTAGAAGAAACAAAATGCCAACTTTCTTGTGTCTTACATATAATATACATTTTAGGTATGAGTGAATGTATTTGCATCAATTTCTCTTGACTTTCTGTTGCATGTAACCCTTATCAGTGCTCTTGCAATGTACAACTTACTAACCATCCACTATCATAAAAAGATCCTATTCTCGATGTGGCAGTTAGAAAGTGTGAAATGGCTGGGAAGGGATTCATTTTTCAACTGCACACTTTACTACTGTTTAGTGACACATGGCATCCCAGCTGATCAACAGCTATAGTATCTTATCTCTGTTCAGTTCTCAACAGCCTCAAAGGCTTTAAGTCATTTCACACTCTTACAGATGAGAAACTGAATGGATAAGACAGCATAGGTCAATCACTATTAATACTCTCAACGAAAGGGCTCTGGAGACAATGTGGATTCTAGCAATTGCTGTACTCAAAGAGGAGTAAATAATGTATGAACTATTTAAATATGACAATATATATTTTTCCATATATAAATTTAGGAATGATTTCTTATGATAATCTTATTATCTGAGAGATTAACAATTAATTTGCCCTGCAAAAAAGTGTTCCTGTTACACCATACTGGTAATTGCAGTTAAAGCCAAAGTCCAGCTATTTTGTGCTGTTGTTGCCGATGCAGAAAGGCAAGGACAGTAATAGAAACATTGTCAGATGCTCTAACCTTTCCTCACTGTACGCAAAATGATTTTTTGTTTGTATCCTCATCAGGGCTGGATTTCCCACAAGGCCAAACAAGGCCCAGCCTTGGGGCAGTAGGACGTAGAGGGGCAGCAAGGGTGTGGAATTCCTATCTCCCGATGTTTAGGACATGCAGTTCCAGGCACCAGGCGGGTAGTTGTTTTCTACATTTAGCCCTGCTTTGGGCAAGCAGGGCTAAATGTACAGCAGGGAAGCAGCCGCTTGTTTTCTACAAGTTATCTCGGTGATGTCGCCGAGATCACTTGTATGCAGCTTGCAGTTCATCGGCCCTGATCCCCATTGGAGATTCTGTACTTAAGGCCCCTTTAAGATGGATGCCTTCAGTTCCAATCCGCAGGGGATCCATGAACGGATGTTAACGTTGTGACAGCCCTGTCAATTCATGTTTTTTCCTCCCTCTTGCGATGGAGGAAAAAAACTGAAATTACCAGACCCATGTTGGTCTATGGAGAATCCAATGTAAACAGACATGTGTCTATTTACAGCAGATTACCTCCAATTCAGCGCGGTCAGGCCTGTCAAAACAGAACTCCGGTCCTTTTTTTTTCTGGACCCAGCCGGAGTATTTGGATGTAAATGGCGGCACGTCCGTTTATATCCAGCTGCTCATAGATTAATATCGGACTTCTGCTTAGAATGCCTGTGTAAATGGGGCCTAAAGGAAGTGTATAGGGCTTGAGGACACTGAGGGACATTCCATCACTGGAGCAGAGGAGGAGCCCCACTGCAAGGGTTAAGCATATCTATGCCCAGAGTAATTGTCTGGCTGTCATTCAGATGTATTATGAGCTACTGTTTCAACACAAATAAAAAGATAAATAAATGTGTCTCTTTTCTGACTTTCAGTTGATGCATGCTTGATCCACAACATTGACAGCAAATACTGAAACCTGAGAAAGGCAGGCAACTAGTATTTTCAAGAGGATGTCAGCAAAGGCAGCCTAATATCCAATCATGTGCAAGGAAATGTAAAAAAAAATGTTTTTGCTACCCCATGATTGAATGATTGAAGTCAGCACATGCAAAAAAATATTTGGAAATGAACACACTCTACTCCTTTAGTAAATCAATCCCACAGTGTAGTATGAAATTAAGATTATAGCTGGTTTTATTACCCCATATGACCATCCACCAATGTATATCCCATTGATGCCACAGTAGACATAAATAGCAATCACAGGGCTCATGGACTATTTTACTAACAAAAACAAGGTCCTTTAAGTACTTTGGGCTCAGTTTGGCCACACTAAACACTTGGCCTGAAACCAAGACTATCCTAGGTTTTTTCAGCACCTGACAATTTATTTGTAGAACAACCAATGGAACTACAATTGTTTCAAACTCATGGAGGAGAAATTATCAAAACTGGAGCAGACAGAATCTGGAGCAGTTGTCCATGGCAAGCGGTCATTTTCTATCTTTCATTTTTAAAGCCTAATTAAACAAACTGAAGAGAGAAGCTGAATGGTTACTATGGAGAACTGCTGAAGATTCTGTGTGATACACTGAGGAATGGCATACTGTTTGAAACTGGTGAAATTTTAGTAACATTCTGCACAAAATAGGACTTCTCTTATTCCTGCCTTCGTGTTTTAGTCTCATTAGTAAACACCCATGCAAACTACTGCTCCCTTTCTCTTCCTTCCCCTTAACCGGACACAAGCCCTGCTATCCTCATTCTTCATACACTTTCCAGACTGCCACTCTGCTTGCCAATCCATGTTACTAAAACTGTGAAGATCTGGTCTACAAAATGTTTTATTAAAATAACCTGATATATATAATATAGGTCGGTGCACAATGGAAGAGACATATAACGAAGTTTGAGGCAGGCTTCATTTTTGACAGCCCTCACTATCCCACATATGCACTTGTGTCTCATGTGTCTCTGCTTTCTTTCACTGTTCCTCCACGCCTGTGCCTCTTCTCCACATGCACTTTGCAAATACTAACAGGGCTATTCACAAAAGAGTGAAGAGCTTAGAGAACGCAGGAGAAGTGAACAATCTAGGACAACATAGCTGAACTGGAAAGTGAGCTGAATTGGAGGATTTTTCCAAATCAGCTATATTGGCCTAGATTGTTCACTTCTCCTGCCTTCTCCAAACTCTTCACCCTTTTGTGAATAACCTTGTATGTCTCTTCTTATATTCACTGTTTCCATTCCACTTATTTGTTGCTGCTCTTATCCAGATGCTCTTAGCACACGTGTCTCTGTTCCCTTTTACTGTTTCCAGTCTAATCCTGTGTCTCTGATCTTCTCTACATGCACTTAGCTCAGGTTTTTCTCTTCCCATTTCACTCCTGTGTCTCCGATCTTCTCCACATACACTAAGCTCGTGCATCTCTGTTCCCTTTCACATTTTCCAGTCCACTCCTGTGTCTCTGATCTTCTCCACATGCACTTAGCTCATGTGTCTCTGTTCCCTTACCACTCCTGTGTTTTTGATCTTTTCTGCATGCAGTTAGCTCATGTGCCTCTGTTCCCTTTCCACTTTTGTGTCACTGATCTTCTCTGCATTTACTTAGCCCACTTATCTCTGTTCCCGTTCTACTTCTGCATCTCTGATCTTCTCCACATTCATTTAGCTTATGTGTCTCTTCTCTCTTTCACTGTACCCATGACCAAATGGCTAGTACAAGTCACATGCCTCTAGCCTACTTGCAGGAGAAATTTAATCTCATTTAAAAACTATTCAAATACCAAGTTACAGTCAATGCATGGTATAAAAATGTGGTATAAAAAAGACAAGTTTTTTTTATTAATCTATTTTTCACACAGACTTTTTTACACAGGCTATTAGTCAATAAAAAACAGCCCTTCTACTTCTATGAAATTTGGCTGAAGAAAAATAGAGGTATTCATTACATTTGTACTCATACTTTACAGCAGGGGTGGCAAACTCAAATTCATCGGGGGCCGCATCAGCAGTATGGTTACCCTCAAAGGGAACCGCGGGCCTTGTGTTTGCCACCCCTGCTTTACAGGCTCTCATTTTAGCTCTAGTAGAGGACTTTAATCACTTGAGGACAACGCTGTTACACAATCAAACTTTCCTCTTCTGTTTCTAGGAAAAAGTCAGCAAGCAATCACTGTTTTTAAGTATAAAAGTAATCATAGACATCATGTGAAAGCATAAACATCATGTGAAAGCAAGAATAACTGTATTTGCATCAACCCTCCATAAATGTACTTATAGTTAACAACACATTTCCTTTGTACTGTGCACAATAGGATTTATTTTCAGGTGTTAGCCCCATGCTACCTTAGATGAAATTGTCTTCATTCTGCACCTATAACTGCTAAGATTCATCAGTGTTGTAGTGCAAAATGTATATGCAAATGTTTTAGCATGCTGCAATCAAATTATATGATTGATAGTCAAGTTATACGTTAAAATACTTCACCTTTGTAACCGTGTTTATTGTTACACCCATTATTAGGGTGTATTATAAAGCACGACATTCCCAAGCTGTCCAATCTCAACCTCCGCCCCCACTTACCTGAATCGTTCATCTCCCCGCAGACTTTTGTTCAGCTTTAAATTCCATTCGGCTGTGCGTGGCTCCACTTGTACAGCTGTGTCATCCATTTACAGATCTACTAACTGGATCTGTGAATGGAAAGTCTACAAATCCCATTTGCCACCATGACAGAGGGACCTGCAGATTTCAATAAGGGGGAAACAGGTATCCACTGATTAATTCTCCCTGCCCCATAACTGAAGGTCTGTACCTTCGCATGGACCTGGGGCAGGAGGAACAATCTACAGGAGCCTATGCATTGTTCCTGCCATCAATTGATCGTGGTTGCAATGCTTTGCTGGCTTCAATGCAAAAATATATGAAATGCACATTTTTTTTCTTGCTGCTTTCTTTTCTTTTCTACTGAATAAAATTGCCATCCATTATTGATGTGGATGGATATCAAGCATGCAGTGCATGCAAGATGGCCTAATAATATTCTGAATGAGAAGAATTTAGCAGAAGTGGAGGAAAGAATTCTTAATGCACGACTTTTTGCTGGCTACAAAAAAAATCTGAAGGCTGGGATTTCTGCAGTGTTACCAAGCACTACGTTTGCACATGCTGTGTTGTTTTTTTCATAAAATAATAGTAATTCTACCATGAAATTTGCTTAGGAGTGCCAAATAGTATACAATTGTATATTTAGGAAATTAATATGACCGCAAATGAGGAGGTGAAGGTCAAGGCTGAATATTGGTATGGTGTTAAAACAGTGTTAGGATTATACTGTATTAGAATTATGCAACGTGGACATTTATTTAAGAAGTGATACAGTCACAAACTGCACTCCATACAGTGTTCAGACCAAAACAACAAAGGAAGGTGCTTGTAGTGACAGCAATGTAATGGGCCATGCGTAACAAATCACAAATAATTCATATTTGAGGCCTAAGGGCCTGTTCATTTTCATGCAGCAAAACTCAATTAAAGCTTATCTAGTTTTTCTTTTTTTTTTAGCTTTGGATAGAATGTGGTCTTGTTTAGCTGTAAGCCTCTCAATTACCCTGCTTAGCATTTCCAGGTTTCTTAGCTGCCATTCACAGTATTATCCTTTCTGCTGCAGCCTCAAGTTCCTTTCACTCACAGCTCTAATGAAAGGGGTGCAGATTGGCTTACTGGCATTTCAGTAAACTTTCCAATTATATAAAGATCGCTGTGGTACATTTTGTACACAGGCACTGCCCTTTCTGATAGCGTAAGGCCCCCACATGCCTTTTGTTTTCACTTCATGTACATACGTGGGACTCGTTAATACATCTATGTTGTCAACTGAGCAGTCTACTAATTTACTTGATACGTACTATAGCCATCATTCTGGGGTTTTACCTCTGTGTCAGTTTCCATGAGTGAGATTTCTTTTCAGTAATAGAAACAGGAAGTGGAGGCAATTTTCCCAGGTGTGGCAAAGGCAGTATCATGTACCTTATGGAGCTTGAAATGATGAAGGCAACCTTTCTTGCAACGCCAGTCCCAAAACCCTGGAAGGAGGAACAGGGGAATTGGGGTTCAGAGGGGCACGAGTGCTGGAAGGTATAGCTGCAGCTGAAAAATGCAGAACTCTGAGGTGCTCCTCTGGATGGCTGGTCAGGAACCTCACAGCTAAGAAGCAGGACAGAGCAAAGGGTAGCCAAGCTGGCAAGGTCAGCAACGTGCATTCAGCAGGGTACCAGTGCAGCAGACAGATACGTGGTCAATGGAAGAGCCAAGGTCAGAGCTGAGCAGACATCGCAGTACAAAGGCAGCAGGCAGAGACAAAGTTCAGGAACAAGCCAAGGCCAGGGTACCAGGGAATCAGGAGAATCATCTTGACAGCCAGGTCAGCAACAGGGAATCGTTATACAGGAATCAAGGTACAGGATCTCGGTCACACAGACGCTGACAAGCACTCAACAGAGAGGGCTTGAAGGACTAAATAGCCCATTTGTCGCCACGATACATTGTATGGTGCATGACACAGCCTGGTTTTATGAGCCAAACGCCTGTGCAGATCTATTGGCACGGACTTCCTGACAGACAACTTTTAAAACCAGAGGTTCTAATTTTTATCCACTATAATCAAAAGCTGAAAAAAGTTTGCTTGCAGTTTGGCAAGTAGGAAACCACAATCTGACATAAACATTATCATAAACTTAAAGTCCCTATGGCAATATATGGCAACACAACAGAGATCAAATTCCATTATTGAAACTTACAGTCATGTTTCTGGCTCCAAATCTGGCAGGGAAGTGTCTTGCCTTGCTGTGCCTGTGTGTTTGTGGAGACATAGCCTACTAGCACACATAAGGGTGGCTCCTTAGGAATTTGCAAGGGAAAAGAGCCACTCTAAAACACTCTAAAACAAGATATCAGGACCAACGATTAGAGGATCAGCTGATGCTGCAGTAAAATAATAATTTTAAGTACATTGCATAAAGGAACAGGGTTCATTGTAAGTGATTTAATCATCCATTGATATAGATTAAAAACAATTTGACTTTAATATCACTTTAATGAAAATTGAGCTGATTGGTAACTTTGTTTTTCTTGCTGTGCTTAGCTGGTCATTCTTTCAAGATTTTCATTTAAGATCTAGTGCAGGACTGTAATCACGAAAGCTATCACACAATCCTAGGCCATTTCTTTCCACTGCTCCTAGAAATAAATCAGCATAGGATGTTGTGGTTGTTTGAACACAATCAGGTTTTTTAAAGGATAGTAGAAAGAGGTTAAACAGAGGTTCTAACCCCCCTACCTATTATAATCAAAACTTAAAAACAAAATGTTTACCCGCAGTTTTGGCTGCATGAGACCTTACTCTGGTATACAAAGGTTGCTATAAATATTACCCTAAACTTAAAGTCCTTAGGTCATATTTCCGTAGTTAAAGTACATCTAAAGACAAAATCTTTTTTTTTATTTTTAACAGATTAGGGAATGGTTACAGCCACTGTCATTTTGTTTTACCTTTTCTGTCCCACTTGGAACAATTACCTTCACTTCCTGTTCAAAAGACACAAAAGGAAATAAGAAGAAATCTATGCAAAATAAGATAAATCTCCTCTCAGACAGCTATCACCAGAATAAATTAACTCAATTATTTAACTCAAAATAAAGAAAAGCAACATTTTGGATTTCCCTTCACTTGT
Organism: Nanorana parkeri; assembly: GCF_000935625.1. Lineage (NCBI taxonomy): Eukaryota > Metazoa > Chordata > Amphibia > Anura > Dicroglossidae > Nanorana > Nanorana parkeri. Next base: position 107,705 of record NW_017309006.1, read on the forward strand.
TAATGTCACCAGGACATAGGGGAAGAATCTCTCCAGTAGGGACATAAACAGCAATAAAAACCTGGCCCGAGGTTCTACAACTTCCCTATTAATCACCTCCCGTCCGCCGAACATTGAAAGACGGCCGGACGGGAGTCTCCTGGATGCGGGTGGGCGTCTTTAGATGTCCTTCGTGCCCGCACGCGCCCCCTGGCATGCAGGATCGGGAAACCGCCTGGATTTTAAATGGCCAGAGATGGCCATTTACATGCAAGCGGTCCAGCGCCACCCCCCCTCCTTACCTCTCGTCGCTGTCCCACCGCCGCCGTCCCGGCGATCCTGTGCGTCCATCCATCCCGGGCGATGTGGCTCTGTGCACTGAGAACGGAGGGAGTACGTGATCTCCCTCCGCTCTCCTCCCGGTCTCTGCATGCAGGAAGTGATGTATATTACATCACTTCCACATACCTCTGTCACTCTCCGGTACAGAAACCGGAGAGAAGCTGATGAAGCAGATCTGTGCTTCATCAGCTTCTCTGGGGGTCCCTAGGTGACATTAGGGGTGTTAGAGACCCCTGATGTCTCCATAAAGGGGACATGTAACTGTAATTTGTTATTACATAGGGTGCTTCTTAGCACCGTATGCGATAACAATAAAGTAAAGTGTAAAAAAAAAAAGTAAAAAAAAATAAAATGCTCACAAACTAAATAAAAATTACACACACACAACAAAAAAACGATGAGAGATAGATAATCCGCGCTTCTGGAAAGGAAACTAA
>NW_017309006.1:110584-110864 GCF_000935625.1 Nanorana parkeri
TGGGAACCTCTCCAGTGGTTCTTGACTTTGTCAATCCCACACATTTTCAGAGCACTGGGATCTAGGTTATGGACCAATTTAAAATGTCTAGATAGACTGTGTTTTGTAAACCCCTTTTTTATATTATTAATGTGTTCTTCTATCCTTTTCTTAAGTTCCCGAGTGGTCCTGCCAACGTATTGGAGTCCACACGGACATTCCAAAAGGTAGGTGACGTAACGACTGGTACAGGAAATAAAGTTTTTTATCTTGTATTCTTTATTATTGGTGTTAGATTTAA
>NW_017309006.1:110880-111088 GCF_000935625.1 Nanorana parkeri
TTCTTAACCCTGTCGTTCTACAACCTACACATCTTTTACAAGGATAAAACCCAGTCCCTTCAAAGAAGGAGGCAGTATGTTTAGGTGGATCGATAACATTTTTCGATATTTTATCTCTTAGAGTGGGTGCTCTTCTGTAGATGATTCTGGGTTGGGGGAGGAGTAGAGAGCTGAGTGTTTTGTCCCTTTTAAGAATGCCCCAGTGCTT
>NW_017309007.1:0-295 GCF_000935625.1 Nanorana parkeri
TGATGGAGGAATCGGGTCTATTTTTTTTGTTCAGCCCGCGGTTTGAACAAGAAAAATAGAGCAGTGTATGGTCATCCTAAAATATACTATTCCCATTATTTTGAGCCTGCACTTCAGCTGTCACACGTCGGCTCTATAGCGCGAGAAACAAGTGATCATTCGGCTCTCGGCTTCTCCCTGCAGAGAGTGGCATTCACCACTCCCCGCAGGGATTCTTCCCTCCCCTCTCTCTGTTCCTCCAGCATTTATTGGACGGACAGACAGGGGAGGGGGCGGGCACAGCTGGCTCTGGCTC
>NW_017309007.1:2985-12947 GCF_000935625.1 Nanorana parkeri
CTATTCTCATAGGGGCCAAACAGCAGTGAGTGAATAGACGAGCGGCATTCGGCTCAGCTATTCTGCTCGGTACCGAGCAGAATAGAAAAAGTAGAAAACAAAGGAGAAAATGATTGGGCGGAGCTAGCAGTGACAGCTAGCTTCGCCCAACTGTTTTCTATTGGACGGGACCAGCTGTCATTACAATGAGAGCTTGTCGGAGCAGACACTGAGAACCCGGCGGAGCCGCTGTGATATCATGGCGGCTCCGCCAGGTTCTCAGTGTGTAATGACAGTCCATCTTCCCCTTGGTTACTAGGTAACCAGGAGACGCTGAACTGTCATTACACACTGAGAACCCGGCGGAGCCGCCTTGATATCACAGCGGCTCCACCGTGTTCTCAGTGTAATGACAGATTAGCGTCCCTATTTACCTGGTAACCAGGGACGCTGATCTGTCTCTGCATGCAAGTGGCCAGAGCCAGCCGTGGGATGACGACTGGCTCGGTGCATCCCTAGTACTCAGTATCGGTGCATCCCTAGTTATTATTATACATTTTTATAGCTCTGACATATACCGCAGTGCTGTACAGAGAACACTGAGCCAGCCACATCAGTCTCTGTACACTCTAATGTCCCCCCACAGTCACACACTATTATACATTTATATAGCTCTGACATATACCGCAGTACTGTACAGAGAACACTGAGCCAGTCACATGGCACCAGCTGCAGGGGGACTACAAATCCCAGCAATACATTTATGCAGCAATACAGAACAGTATATGAATTGGACTCAGGGCTTAGTAGCGCACTGGACTCAGGGTTTAGTAACACGCTGGGTTTAGTAACACGCTGGCCGCAGATGGTGCCGCCAAATACTTGCAAAACAGAAAAATGGTCACCAGCACTCCAGGTTTTCTTCAAAACTAAATCCTTTTATTAGTTCTCACAGGTCATATCACCATGCGTGGTGATATGACCCGTGAGAATGAATAAAAGGATTTTTTCATCCTTTTATTCATTCTCACTGTTCATATCACCATGTGTGGTGATATGACCCGTGAGAATGAATAAAATGATTTAGTTTTGAAGAAAACCTGGAGTGTTGGTGACCATTTTTCTGTTTTGCAAGGACTCTGGGCTTAGTGACGCACTGGACTCTGAACTCAGTGACCCGCTGGACTCAGGCCGTAGTGGCGCGCTGGACTCAGGCCGTAGTGACGCTCTGGACTCAGGCCTTACTGACGCGCTGGACTCATGCCTTACTGACGCGCTGGACTCAGGGCTTAGTGACGCGCTGGACTTAGGGCTTAGTGAGCCGCTGAACTCAGGGCTTAGTGACCCGCTGGACTCAGGGCTTAGGGATCTGCTGGACTCAGGGCTTAGTGACCCGCTGCACAGGGCTTAATGACCCTCTGGACTCTGGGCTTAGTGACCCGCTGGACTCAGGCCGTAGTGATGCGCTGGACTCAGGCCTTAGTGACGCGCTGAACTCAGCGCTTAGTGACCCTCTGGGCTTAGTGACCCGCTGGACTGTGGACTTAGTGACCCGCTAGGACTGTGGGCTTAGTGACGCGTTGGACGCAGGGCTTAGTGGCCTGCTGGACTCCTGGGCTTAGTGGCCAGCTGGACTCAGGGCTTAGTGACGCACTGGACTCAGGGCTTAGTGACGCGCTGGACTCTGGGCTTAGTGACGCACTGGACTCAGGGCTTAGTGACCCGCTGGACTCAGGGCTTAGTGACATGCTGGACTCTTTTCACATCTTTATCATCGTCATGACCTTGTAAATGAGAGGCTTCTGGAGTGCCCTAAACTCCGTTATCTCCTCTTAATCTTTAATATAATCACCAAGCATCACATAGTCTGAACAATTACTTCCATCTGAGCCCCATCATCATGCACCTTACCAACTGGTAATCCTTTATTACCAGTACTCAATTTAACTTTTCCTAGGACAAAACGGACACCAGGCATACTAACCCTTGCTGCACAAGTAAACCCAGGCAGATGCTAAGCATCTCTCTTTTCTTCAACTTCCCATCACACAGAAGAATGTCCAGTCGGGTTCAGTTAAATAAACTCAAACTTTTCTTCAGCGGGCGTAGCAAACAAACACTTGAGTAAGAAAAGCAATCATTAGCTTCTCTAACACAGTGGTAACATAATCCATTCTTAGGTGTCAAAGAACATTTTCTTTCAAGAATCCTGGAGCTCAATCAATTTCTACTTTGATCTTATAAATAGGGCGCTTTGCTTAAATCTTCTTGATTCTCTCATTCCCAAAGGTATTTCCTTCTGGAGGGCTAGTTATATTCCATGTAAGCAGCATAATTTCTAACATGTGATGTTCAGATACCAGTGCCAATACTTGGCATTTTTATGAGAACTACCATGGTCGCAGCAGTTGCAGCTGTGACAGGGCCCTGGCGCTCCACCACTGTCTAGAAATCATTAGTCTGCATTGTTTTAGAAAAACTGTCACATGACAATAAACAAAAAGGTATCAGTAATTGTAATTGGATAAGTATCAGTACTTGGTCTGGAAAAATCAAGCACCTAGGCATGCAGACGGCTTCTACAAACATATGTGAAAAAACGGGGTCGCTCTAAGGAGCTTAGTGAATTCAAGCGTGGTACCGTGATAGGTTGCCACCTGTGCAATAAGTCCAATTTCCTTGCTGCTAAATATTCCACGGTCAACTGTTAGTGGTATTATAAGCACCTGGGAATAACAGCAACTCAGCCACGAAGTGGTAGGCCACGTAAAATGACAGAGCGGGCGGGCGTGGCTAACGCATGGAGCTGAACAGTGGCACCTGAGCAGAGCTCCCGCTACAGCCCGACAAAACTTGCCGTTTTACAACCCGCACCTTCACAGAATCTTCGCCATACTAAGCTCAGCTATGGGGAGGAAGCTAAAAGTGGCCTCAGGCACCCTGAAACGGTACTTAATTCCGGAACAGCATACTTCTCCCGCCACCGCTTCGCGGCCTACCATGAGGCAGCCGCCTAGCAACCGGCGAAATATCCGAGGTCTGCCGGAGGCCACGGCAGACGCTGATCTCCCGGACTCCCTCCAAGGTATATTTAACTCCATACTAGGTCGACCGGCTACAACACCCCTCCGCTTTGATTGGGAACACCGGGCCTTACGTCCGCGTAATCTTTCTGATACAGCTCCTCGGGATGTTATATGTAGATTCCACTATTTTGCGGACAAAGAGGAGGTGTCTAGGAAATTGAGGGGGCTTTCCTCGGTGGATTTCGATGGGGCGCAACTCACCATTTTTCCAGATCTGGCAAGGGAGACCCTGGAGCGTCGCCGGGCCCTGCGACCGCTCCTGGACCGCCTCAGGCAGGCGGAGATCACTTACCGGTGGGGATTCCCCTCTTGCTTGATCGCCAGAAAGGGGGGACGCTCCGTGATCTTACGCTTCCCAGAAGAGCTGGAGACCTTCTGCGCTGAACTGGGAATCCAGGCCCCGGATCTCCCTGGCTGGCCTAGTGGGATACCAGACGCCTGCCCGGATGCACACCACGAATGGCGCTCCTCCCCGAAGAAGCAACGTTCAGGTAAGCCTGTAAACCCTAATGGACCGGGCTGAGCAGATCCTGTTCTGCACCTTCCTGACTGCTCCTGTACCCTGGGTATGCTGCAGATTTCAGCGGACACTTCTTCATTTGCACCAGTTGTGCTAGAACACTCCCTTCACTGTTGGATATTTGGCTATATCCTAACGGCATCAGTTAACTGTGTTTGAAGCAATATCATGGTCGGGCTGACGGTTACAGCCCGCTCACGTTGAGTTTTTTTCCTTTTTGGATTTAACCAAATTTTTTATTGGATCATACTGTTTTTGGATTCCTTGTGCTACATGTCCATGTATCCCCCCCCCCGGAAGCACTAGGATGCTGGGGTTCTGTTCCCATCACATCGGGGAACTGCATAAGAGACTGTTGGACTCTCCTGTGCCTGATGGTATTGTTGATGGTTCTACCTCCCACCGTCAACGCAGAGTTGTATTGGATATTTTTCCATGTTATTTCTTTTCTTCAATGTTTTCCTTCTCTCCTTTTCTCGTCTCCCTCCCCTCTCTTCTGTACCCTAATTTGTAGGATCACTAATCTCTGCATACCAACGATTTTACTACGGGAAACTCCTGCCTCACCATGGCAACGGTAAATATAGTATTGTACAATGTACGGGGCCTTAACACCCCAGCCAAAGGTCATCAGGTGCTGGGGGAACTGAAGAGACTCTCCTGTGATATAGTGTTTCTACAGGAGACTCACTTATCGTGTCTCACCAATACCCGGCTGACCTCACACCATTGCCCCACCTGGTCTTTCAGACACGAATCACGCCAAAGGTGTTGCCATTGGTTTACGCAGGGGTTCCCCTCCTTTTACATTATCAGAAATGCGGACAGATGACTCAGGGCGCTTTTTGTTCTTACGGGGCACTCTCGGCAACACTTCATGCACTCTAGCTAATATACTGTATATTGTCCGAACCAGAACCAAGCAGGTTTCTTGTCCAGGACCCTTACTGCATTGACAGATTTTGCGTCGGGAGTATTATTAGTAGGGGGTGACTTCAATGCAGCTTTGGAACCTCATATGGATGTTTCCTCAGGGCGGTCTGCACTGTCATATCACCACATGTCCTTCATTAAATCCGCTCTGCACAAAACACAACTGATAGACACTTGGCGTTTTATGCATCCTACGGATAGGGACTTCTCCCATTATTCAGCCACTCATGCCACTTACTCACGTATTCATAGACCACCATCACCTACACTTAGTCAAAAAATCCCTCATATCCACTATAACATTATCTGATCATTCCCCGGTTCTGACCTCCCTTCAATGGCCCTCGATTCCTTCCAGACCTTCGAATTGGAAGCTCAATGAATCTCTGCTACGCTGTCCTATCGCTAGCGGACTTACAGACTTACTTTCAGACTAATGCCGCTCCGGGTGCCTCTCCAGCAGTGCTCTGGGAGGCACACAAAGCGGTGATTCGAGGTCGGCTGATTGAGTTAGGGGCCAGGAAGAAGCGCGAGGCAGAACGGGAAATGAAGTCCCTGTTGGAAAGGATTAGGTCCATAGAAAGCCTTCATAAACGCTCACTACAGATCGCTCACTACCACTCCCTATTACAGGCCAGAGAAGCTCTAAAAACTCTTCTTAACCACAAAACTGCCCAAAAATTCATGTGGATGAGTAAAAGGGACTATGAATGGGGAAACAAACCGGGTAAATATTTAGCTAGATCCCTACGACACAAACAGTCTACTACATATATCCCTAAAATCAAAACTAAAGATGACAAGGTGCTTCATCTCTCTAAAGATATCGCTAAGGTATTTTGCGATTATTACAGCTCCCTATACAATGTGACTGACAAAACCACCCTCTCGACCGAGCAACTCCGCACCAGAACATCCCTTATTGATGGATACTTACGCAATTCTCATCTCCCAACTTTTCCAAAGGAGGAAATGGAAAGTCTGGAAGCTGAACTTACTAGTGAAGAATTCTCTAAAGCACTAGGCACTATGGCATCCCGCAAGGCACCTGGTCCAGATGGCCTTACCCTCCCATACTATACCTTATTTAAAGAGGTATTACTACCCCACCTTACTAATTACGCCAACTCCCTCACCACCGGGGGGAACCTACGCCCTGAAACAACCCTGGCACATATCACAGTACTGCCCAAACCGGGTAAGGATCCCACCTGCTGTCCCAGTTACAGGCCGATCTCGTTATTGAACGTAGATCTCAAGCTCTACTCGAAGGTTCTGGCACTCCGCCTCCAACCTCTGATCCCCCGCTTTGTTTCACCAGACCGGATTTATTCCGGGACGTGAGGCTAGAGATAACTCTCTACGAACCTTGGCTATTATATCTCACGTCCGTAAGACATCCAAGGCCACACTCTTGCTTTCAACCGACGCAGAAAAAGCGTTTGACAGAGTGGCCTGGGATTTCATGCTAGCAACACTAGGAACAATGGGGATACGGACGGGCCTACTGTCACGGATCTCCGCATTATATGGTGATCCACAGGCCCAGGTACGGGTTAACGGGGTGCTCAGCCCTTCCTTCTCCCTGGGGAATGGCACACGGCAGGGGTGCCCCTTATCGCCCCTGCTGTTCGCCATCTCCCTAGAACCTTTTTTGTCCACCATAACCCATAACGTCAACATCGGAGAAGTGCAGGTGGGATCCAGAGAACATAAATATGCGGCGTACGCGGATGACATTTTATTTTACGTTAGTAATCCACGTATATCCCTTCCAAATTTATTATCTGAGCTCACGGAATATAATAAGCTGTCCAATTTCCAAATTAACCTCTCAAAATCCACTATTCTGAACCTGACTGTGCCCCCTACTGAAGCTAGAGCCCTACGATCCCACTTCCCCTTTACCTGGCAGTCACATAAACTAAAGTGTCTGGGGGTTAACTACGCCCCCCGCCTGAAGGACTTATTCCGCTATAATTATATGCCATTACTGAATGAGATACGAGCAGAACCGTTGGTCCCCTCTTTACCACTCCTGGATGGGCAGAATAAATGCCATTAAGATGAATGTGTTGCCGAGACTGCTATTCCTCTTTCAAATGTTACCCATGGGGGTCCCCTCCACATACTTCACCCTCTTGCGCTCATTGGTCTCTAGATTCATATGGAAAAATAATAGAGCTCGTATTTCTTATAAAGTGCTCACTAGACCCAAGTCACTGGGGGGAGTTTCCCTCCCGGATTTTCATAGGTACTACAGAGCTGCGTCATTGGCCGGGATCTTGGATTGACATTATTCCAAAGACACCAAATTGTGGGTACAGATGAAGCATGCCTTAAGCAGAGCACCCTTACACAAGATATGCTGGATTCCGGGGCGGTACAGACCATTATCAGAAGACACCCAAATCCTGACCAAAACGTCACTGTCCATATGGGACACAATCCATAGTAAACAACACTGGGATTACAATTCTCCTCCGATGCTCTTGTTGGGCCATGACTATTTCTCTCCGGGAGTTATGGATGGTGGTTACCGCTCCTGGATCCAGAAGGGGACAGAATTACTGCTCCACCAGGTATTGCAGAATGGGCATATCAAACCACTGGCCTCTCTAAATCCTGCTATAGACCCATCCATTATGGATAAGTGGAGATACAGACAGCTGTCCCATTTTGTGCGGACTCTTCCGGGACCACTAAGATCCAGATTAGAACTGAATCCCATGGAACAGCTCTTCCCAGCTGACTCCACCCCTGTCAAGTGTATCTCCTCCATATATGCAACACTATCCCACATGGAAGCAGCCTCCTACCCATCCCACCTGACACAATGGGAAAAGGAACTAGCCAGCCCTCTAAATGAGCAAGGTAGATCACGCATATTGGCCACATCCCCGGGGCTCTCTAGATCCACACGCATTCAGGAACTTAGCTACAAATGAATGAGTAGATGGTATTACACACCAAACAGGATGCACCAAATAGATAACTCGGCCTCCCCACTGTGTTGGAGGGGCTGCAGCGCAGTAGCCACACATGCCCACATCTGGTGGCAGTGCCCTAGTATTGCATCTTATTGGAGAGAGGTGACGTCTGAGATACTCACGATTCAAGGATGCCCAGTGCACTTTGACCCTTGGATAGTGTTGTTCCATGGGGGAAAGGCCATATAGGACGATATGCCCGCTCCATTACACCGCACCTGCTTAACGCTGCTAAGTCCCTAATCCCAGCTAAATGGAAAGATTCATCTCCTCCCTCCTTATGGGAATGGCTAACTGCAGTGGACAAGATATATCACATGGAGGAACTCACCCTAACTAGAATGGATCAAAAAGAGCGCCTCTCCAAAACCTGGGCTTGCTGGTTAGCATACAAAACGACTCCCTCTTATCTAAACAGGGTACCTCCAGCTGACCCTTGAGCACTAAATATGGCAATTGATCTTATAGAATACTAAGAGTAATGTTTGTGCCTATGTTTCCTAGGTTTCCTGAGTTTTGCATCATACTTCTAATTGTTTATACTCGCTGGATTGAGTTTTCAATAACAGGTTGGTCATGATCCTACACCCCCTCCTCTCCACCCCCTCAGTCCTTTTCTGTCATTCTTTCGCCCTACCCTTCGTTCTTCCCTTTCTTCCTAACCCTCCCCACACCCTCACCTTCTCTGGCTCTCTCCTATCTCATGCGTCAGGAAAGAACCTGAGGACATCAATAACTGTTACTATTTGCAACTTTTCCAACTTGGCTTGGGTATCCACCATTGTCCGTATTTTACCTTGTACAGTTGTATAACCTGAGCCGCTTTTATGTCTTTTCATCTGTTCTTTAATAAAAACTTATTATACAAAAAAAAATGACAGAGCGGGGTCAGCGCATGCTGAAGCGCACAGTGCGCAGAAGTCGCCAACTGTCTGCAGAGTATATACAGGTGAAACTCGAATAATTAGAATATCGTGCAAAAGTAATGGCAGTAATTGCTGCAAAAGGGGCCCAAACCAAGTACTGAGTAAATATACATGCATATACTTTTCTGAGGTCCGATATTGTTCTATGTACAATCCTTGTTTTATTGATTGCATGTAATATTCTCATTTTTTGAGGTTGTGGATTTGGGGTTCTTGGGGTTTTCATGAGCTGTAAGCCATAATCATCAGAATTATGACAAATCACGGCTTGAATTATATTGCCTTGCATGTAATGAGTCTATCTCATATATTAGTTTCACCTTTTAAGTTGCATTAGTGAAATAAATGAACTTTGCACGATATTCTAATTATTCGAGTTTCACCTGTAGCTATAGACCTCCAAACTTCGTGTGGCCTTCAGATTGGCACAACAACAGTGCTTCATGGAATGGGTTTCCATGGCCAAGCAGCTACATACAAGTCTTACATCACCAAGTGCAATGCAAAGCGTCGGATGCAGTGGTGTAAAGTATGCCGCCACTAGACTCTGGAGAAGTGGAGTCGTGTTTGACGAATCACGCTTCTCTGTAGCAATCCAATGGACGTGTCTGGGTTTGGCGGTTGCCAGAAGAACGGTACTTGCCTGACTGTATTGTGCCAAGTGTAAAGTTTGGTGGAGGATGGATTATGATGTGGGGTTGGGCTTGGCCCCTTAGTTCCAGTGAAGGGAACTCTTAAGGCATCAGCATACCAAGACATTTTGGACAATTTCATGCTCCCAACATTGTGAGAACAGTTTGGGGATGGCCCCTTTCTGTTCCAACATGACTGCGCACCAGTGCACAAAGCAAGGTCCATAAAGACATGGATGAGCGAGTTTGGGGTAGAGGAACTTGACTGGCCTGCACAGAGTCGTGACCTCAACTCAATAGAACACCTTTGAGATGAATTAGAGCAGAGACTGCGAGCCAGGCCTTCTTGTCCAACATCAGTACCTGACCTCACAAATGCGTATCTGGAAGAATGGTCAAACATTCCCATAGACACACTCCAAAACCTTGTGGACAGCCTTCCCAGACGACTTGAAGCTGTGGGCCAACTCATTATTGAACCCTACGGACCAAGACAGGGATGCCATTAAAGTTCATGTGTGTGTAAAGGCAGGCGTACCAATACTTCTGGCAATATAGTATATATAACAAATAATACATTAAAACAGGGATGCACAAATCCCAGGAGCCCCGTATGCTCCTTAAAAATGACAGCTGCCTCCTAACTTTTAAGTTTTTCTCTAGTCTAGTCTTGAAGCTGGAAAAGTATCAGTACTTGTACTTGTACCAAGTATGGTACTTGGTATCTGAACATCCCTATTTATAACCCATTTGACAGGGAATACCCAACTTTATCACTAGGGAGTCTAAATGACAAGCATGTTGCCTGGTTCCCAAAAGGAGGTAACTTACCTTAAAGGGACCTACCACCCCAGTGGAGGCAAAAGTCTTCATGGGGAGAGGGTGTGCAGAGGTGT
>NW_017309007.1:13234-15842 GCF_000935625.1 Nanorana parkeri
GGGGGGGGGGGGGGCAGTGGTGGCAAAGGTATGTACGGGGAAGGGAGGGTTGAGTGGTGGCAGAAAAACGGGTGTCCGAGTGAGAGAGGATTTATCTTGGGGGGAAAATTTCTTTGGGGGAGATTTTTTGTTTGATTGGAGGAGGTAGGGGAGCTATTTATACTTGGGGGCAAATTTTGCCTGAATGCAAGCATTATATGCTGTGTGCGAGTTACTCCTGAACTCTGCAGGAGTGTGAAACATGTGGCACAGCAAACACAGTGCAGCGGTCAGGATTTTGTTACATACATACGTCTTACCACTACCGTGCATTCTGGTGTGGGCACCTCCCACCCACAGTTCGTACGCCCACACCGGTATGCGAGGTACCCCAATGCCGTGCGTTCCATTGCAGTGCGACTTGGGTTGCGACTTAACCAAGGACAAATGTGGGTCCTGAGGTTACACAGGTTGAAAACCACTGCTCTATACAGTACATACTGTTGTATGTTAAATACTTAAAGTGACATTAAACCCTCAGATTTTTTAACATAAACCAATACTGTAATGTGTGCCTTACTGTAATCCATGTTAGTTTCCCTTCGCTTTGCTGCTCTTCCTTTTAAATCCTCATGTCTTCTCATGCTTGGGGAGAACTTCCCTTTGCAGCTGAGTGCCTCTTCCTGTAGTGCTGGCTCAGGTTGCAAACCTATAGACAGACACCATGTATCCATTTCAGAGACAAGGCAGTCGGCTGCAAAACAGAAGTTCTGCCCAGCATGAGAACAGATAAAGATTTAAAAGGAAGAGCAGCAAACAGAAGAGAAACAACCATGGATTACAGTAAGGCACACATTACAGTATTGTTTTATGTTAAAGGAGAACTATGGGGTCAGTGTTTTTCCCCATAGTTCTCCTTAGGGTAGCGGGAGGACACAAACTAGCGTCCTCCCGTTACCCTAAGTTCAGTATACCGTGAGCCAGAGCTCGCGGTATACTGAGACGCCACAGCCGGAGCGGATCCCGACTTAGATGACGGGATCCGCCCAGCTGCGTGAGTGACAGCTGGCTCTGCCTATCTAGAGGCAGAGCCAGCTGTACCCGCCCCCTCCCCTGTCCGTTCCGCCAGTCAGCGCTGGCAGATCGGAGCGGGGAGAGGGGCAGAGAGCCGTGACAGGATCGAGAGGCGAGCGAACCCGGTATGTGTTCGCTCACCTCCCGATCTACTGAGCCGACCTGTAACAGTCTCATTGTCACAGGTCGGCTAGAACTATGAGGTGAGTGAAAAGCACTCACCTCATAGTTCTCCTTTAAAAAATCTGAGGGTTTAATGTCACTTTAATGCAATTGCACTGTACGTTACACACTCCTGATCACAGCACTCTGTAAATTATACAGTATATTCATGACCCTGCACTTTATATGCTTTATTGTAATTACATGCTTCTGACTAAAGTGTTGTCTCAACAGATGCTGGTTGCTAAGTAGTTCCCAACTTTTTTAATGAAGTTTTTAAAGGTAGGCACAGACAAAGTGTTAGCTCTCTGTCCATGCTCTGTGTTTAGTGAAGCATGTTTCAGTTTGTTAACACTAGATTACCAATCTTTATATACTCCTTCATTACCAAACCATTTTTCTGTGTTCTGTTTTCAGTGCTGTGATAGTTTGATTCACAATTACTCAGTCATGCAACACTGTACCCAAATACATTTAAAATAATGTTTGAGATAGAGCTTTCAATGTTTCTAAATAAAGGCAAAAAGACCAAAGACTGTTTCCCTTAGTGTCTGTTATAAAACAAAGCAAAAAAAAATACCAGGACAGTATATAAAACCCCAAAATGACCCCTTTTTAGTATATTGACACCCCAAGGTGACAATTTTTTGCCACAAAATGCTGGTATGGAGGTGGTAAAACATGGAACTTGGTAATGGCCTAATAGGTCATAACACAAAGGGCGGAGAAGATAAGTTAATGTACCATTCACATACATTGGGAGCAGGGCCGGACTGGCCATAGGGCAAACCGGGCACTTGCCCAGTGGGCCGGGCCGGCCCGAACACAATCAACCTGATTGTGTTCGGGCCGGTTTGCTATGCCTGATGGCCGGCACTACTACACAGTAGACACTAGAGGGAGCTGGTGGGGGAGGCCAAAAAAAACACTTCCTCACCCAGCTCTCTCTAGTCTCTACTCTGTGCTCTCTCCGGAGCTGCTGGCGCTGTTCCTGTCCCCTGTCCCGGCCGAGATATTTACATATGAATGGCCCGCTGTCATTTGCATATCAATAAGCCGCGGCCCATTCATATCTAAAAATCGCGGCTAAATCATATGCAAATTAATGTCGCCGCCCCTCCCCCCGCCAAGGAAGAAAAAAATGCCTGAAGACTGCAAGAACAAGGTAAATTTAAGCATGCGTATGGTGTATACGTTTGTTACATTGACGGTCATTGTGAACACTTTCGTTACATTGGCGGTCAGTGTGAATAGTTTTGTTACATTGGCAGCCGGCAGGGCCGGACTGGCCATCGGCCATACCGGGCAATTTCCCGGCATCTCCCTTCCCCCGCACCCTTCGGCGGCCAGCAGCTTCGGCATAGGCTGATTGTGTTCGGCCCGTCCCGGCCCC